>NC_138966.1:138137500-138322500 GCF_055761805.1 Camellia sinensis
AATATAAAAAATGTATTTATATTATTATTTATATATATATTTATATATTTTTAATATATAAATAATGTATTTATATATTATTTAATATATAAATAATATATTTATTATATAATTTAAATAAAGATAAACGAGCCGAACACATGCGAGCTCGAGCTCGGCTCGTTTACTAAACGAGCCTAATATTCGAACTCGAGCTCGGCTCGTTTACTAAACGAGCCGAGCCGAGCTTGTTCACGAACAGCTTGGTTCATTTGCAACCCTAGCTCTGGCTGCAAGAGAGAGAGGCAGAGGGGCTAGGACGGCCAGGACCCGTGGCGGGAGAGATTCTGGGGCGAGACAGAGGACTAGGTGGCTAGAGCTGCCTACCACACTCACTTACCAGGGATATTCTGGGGAGGCTTGCCAGATCCCCATTGAGCCTGCACCAGTCGTGCATGAGCTTGTCGGGGTTCGAAGCCCGACTCCAGTATGTACCATACTTTACATTTTGCATATTTACTTCATTTCAGTTATGCTTTACAAAACTTTGATCCCTTCAACAAACTTGTAGGCACCCATATAGTATACCGGACAAGCCCTCGAGCTAGTGGCTTCCTTGACGAAGATGGTGCATAGGAGCATGAACCTGCTCAGCCTCTATAGGATTCTGGTAATTGCCTTCAGTTTGCACTTCATGTCATGAAATTTTCTGCTAATACATTAGCATTTCAACTATAATCTGTTCCACACTACATCGATTTGATACATTGCATTAAAACATTGCACTGATACACTGCTCCCATCTACTGCATACATACACTACACTCATCTTTTCATCTGATATACACCACATCTAATGTATTTTAATAAATTGCCTATTTCAGATCCTTTTTCAGATCCTAACCCCACCGGATGCCCCAGCGGGAGTTGTAGCAGGACTTTCAGTACCTCTTCCAATAGCAAGGAGGAGAGGGAGACAGACTCCAACACGCAGCTGAGGCAGGGCTAGGGGCGGTGGCGACGGGAGTGGCCCTTCAGAGCCCATCTTAGGCGACGATGATGATGAGACGAGCGAGGATGAGGAGGCAGCGAGTCTACAATTAGAGTCATCTGAGGACGGAGATGATGATGCCTGCTCGGATTCAACTAGTGGTGAGGCTGCAGAGGCTGAGGAGGGCTTCGATTCAGATTCAGACAGTGGTGTTGATGGAGATAGTGCTTCAGAGTCTGCTCCGCCGAGGAAGAGGACGAAGAGGGCCTCTCGAGCCTGAGATAGTTGGCATTGATCTTTCTATATTTTGACTTAGTTTCTTTTTGCTAGTAGTATTGGCACTTTGTACAGTTCAGACGAGTTTTATTTTTTTAAAAACTTGTACTCTTTTGCAAAAAGGTGACTATGATCGAAATGAAAACAGCTTTTGATTAAAAAGTGTTATATTTTGTATTATAAGCATTATCGCGTACCATCGCATAGCATAAAAAAGAAATGAGATTGGCATTTATTGAAAACTGCACATTCGATTAGCATTGTCTTAATCAGGTAATGAACCGACCAACAACTGAAAAGATGAACGAAGTAAAAAAACTCGAGAAACAAAACAACAACTCGATAAGCAAAACAAGGACTTGATAAATAACATAAATACAACTCAATAAGCAAAACTAGATGATTACAACTTACATAAACATGCTTAAGCCCAAAAGGACTGAAAACAAGACCTTAAAAGATGCGAATAACAGAATACAACTGCTGTATGCAACTGGCTCTTCACAAAGGAGGATAGTGGGCAGAGAAGGGAGGCTGGCGGCCATCTATTCTCTCTTCCGGCCATCAATGTGCCCGTGCCGGCCATTGATGACCCTCTGTCGGCCATCAATAAGCCTTGCCGGCCATCGATGAGAAGAACCTTCGAAACGTTGACACTTGGCCTCCACTCACTGCCTTATCTTCTACAAAAACTCTAGCTTCGTGATTTCTTCATTCCAGCTCTATTTTTTTACCCAGATGGAGCCATTCTTTGCCAAAAAACTCTCTAATTGGATTACAGTTTTAGATGGCTCAAAAAAGTTAAATTTTTGAGGTTTCAGGATAAACGCACCATTTCTACTAAGTCGTACCCCGCTGTGTTTTCTATTCCTCCACACTGCTGCTAGATGTTGGAACCCGGTTACACATGTGTTTAGCTTCGGGGGGCAAGAGATGTGCCCTACAATCGAAGAATTCCAAGTTTTGATAGAATCCCGGCGTGACGAAGAAATCTTGCCCCAGTCCCGTTTTGGCCACATCTAGGCTTTAGGAAGAATGTGTGGGCTCACTCTACATGATGCTTGATCTTTGGTTCACAATGGGGAGTTGGATATTCCCAGTCTCATTCATTGGTTTTTTGATGTTGGTGACCGCGGTGACCGTCTTTGGCAAAGTTTTCGACAACATGCCCTCTGCTTGTGTATGTTGGCTCATTTTTTGCTTGCCCCTGGCTTTGGAGGGTCTAGCATTCGCTTGATCGAAGTTACCCAAGGCTTGAAAGAGGGCAAGAGCTGCATTGGCCTGACATTAGCCAAGACTTTGATGGGCTTGGATGCTTTCCATCGCCAGGAGACAACCAAGTTTGTAGGAAGCCCACTACTCTTACAAGTAATGTTTCCCACCCCATCTCACATGTGTTTCTCACCTCACTTAGTACTCAGGCTCTGTTTTTTTTCTCAAAACCCTTTATCACTTTTTCTCTCCACATACACCTCTCTATTCTTTAATCTCTCTTATTTTTCATCCCTCCCCAGATATGGCACATGGACAGGTTGAAAATAGTGGACTCTTACCCTGGATATTCAGCACGAGGCTATTTCTTCCGCCAATGGCTAGTTAATTTCCCAAATGAAGGGTGGTGGTGTCATTGGATGTGCAACAGATCTGCTGTTGACATTGTTTGGCATTGCCACTGGTTTGATTTGCCCGAGATGAGCTACAGCATGTCTCGACAACCTGGCATTCAGTTGATTGGCTTGACACATTGTGTCTTCTATTTTCCATTCCGATTCAGGCGTCAATTCGAGTGCGACCAAACCTACCTAGAAGAAGGGATAGAGTACCCGGCTTCATTTCCAATCCGAAGTTCATAGCTAGCTCGATACCCCACTGCATGGAGGACAAGAGAACTTCTAGCTCCCGCTCCCAATTTCAGTTGTGCCCTTTCTAGAGAATGCGTAGCTTGGCTTGAAGATGAGGCGTAAACCAGGCTTACTTTAGCATCTGAAGCTTCCACAAGCTCTGGGAGGGGGCGCAGGAACACCTGACTTATCGATGCCCTAAGTTCATTGCTTTGATTTGTACTTTCAAGTTTTTCTTTTGAATGTAATAAAAAAACAACTTCGATTTGTATCAAGAGGTAGAAACTATGTATTGAAATCAATGAAATTGAAGGTTGTGGGTACTGAAAATTTTTCTTTTGGTCCAAAAATGGTCTAAGTTGTAAAAAGATTAATTTGAACAACATCGACTTTTATTTAAACTTTTCAAAACCATTTTCAATAAGGCCCACAACTGGACACACCCGGATTTTATCTTTGAGATGTACAACCCCAAATCCAACAAATGGAAAGTTGCCCCTTGTCTAAAGAGCACTGCACTGTATTGTAACTAGTCCTCATAGTGAAGGTATCACAACTGAACTCTTGGATACGGAAAAGACAAACATGACCAAAACAATCTCATGGGCACAGTTGATTTGGAAGTGTTTGCCGACTTCAAAATGAAGTTGCCTACGTATCCCGAAGATGGGAATCAAGCCTTACGTAGTTCGGTTCGGGTTCACTCAGGTATTAACACTCTCCTTTTGCGCTCTAACTTTTGCCAAGGCCGCCCTTTTTAGGTTTTCAACCTTACGAGCTCAGTTTTTTTTTTTCTTCAATTTTTTGTGCTCTAACTTTTGCCTAGGTCGCCCTTTCGCGTTTTCAGCCTAGCGAGCCTCTCAAGGATAGTATTTCTTCAACTTGTCCATGTTAATTGGTTGGAAGAATTCGAGGCCATCTAGGTCCATAAGAATGACAGCTCCACCTGACCAAATAAATTTGATGATGTAAGGACCAGTCCAATTGGGTCTGAACTTGCTCCTAGGGTCATGGATGAGAGTTCGGTTATCTTTGAGCACCAAATCCCCTTCCTTAAGATTCTGAGACTTCACTTTCTTGTTAAAAGCCCTGGCAATCCTACGTTGATAACCTTGGACGTGGTACAGTGCTTTCAGCCTTCTTTCATCAAACAACATAAGTTCCTCAAACCTACTCTATTGCCAATCCGTTTCTGCTATCTGGCACTCAGCCATAACCCACAGCAACGGAACTTTAACTTCAATAGGCATAACATCTTCCATCCCATAAACCAAGGAATATGGAGCTGCCCCAGTAGATGTTCGGATTGATGTTCTATAACCCCAAAGAGCAAATGGCAACTTGTCTTGCCAATCCCTGTAGGTTTCTACCATCTTTTGTAGAATGTGCTTGATGTTCTTATTGGCGGCCTCAACAGCTCCGTTAGTTTGCGGCCGATATAGGGATAACTTATGAAAAGCCATGTTGTATTTCTCTAATAAGCTGATCACTTCTTTTTTAAAGTGGGAACCATTGTCTGAGATGATCTCATTCGGGACCCCATTGCGACAGATGATGTTATTCCTGATGAACTTGGCTATGTGTGATGCTTTCAGCACTGCGTAGGATTGGGCCTTGACCTACTTTGTAAAATAGTCTATTGCCACCAGGATATACTCATGCCCGTTTGACCCATTTGGAGTAACTGCCCCAATAACATCAATTCCCCAGACTGAAAACGGCCTTGGTGAAGTCATGTTGTATAGCTTCGACGGTGGGATGTTCATGCAATTTGCATGAATTTGGCATTTGTGGCATCGCCGAGCAAAACTAATACAATCCTCCTCCATGGTTGACCAGTAGTAGCCCTACCTGAGAATCTTCCGAGCTAGCATCACTCTGCTCATGTGCGAACCACATTCTCCTCCGTGGATGGCCTTCATTAGGCGCTTCGACGCATCTGCATCGATGCACAGTTTATGCATCCCAGATGGCCTCGTTTGTACAATTTACCCCCGCAGATGATAAACTGAGTAGTCATTCGCCGTATTGCCCTTTTATCTTTGGCATTTGCCCCTAGTGGATAAGCCTCATTTTCCAAGAAGTTCCAGATATCATGGTACCACTTCATCTATCGTGGCAATCAACTTATAGGCCGGCACATACCTCTGTTCAATAATGATTGGACGTATCTAGACTCCCAAAGGGATGTCTATCATGGAAGAAAGAGTAGATAAAGCGTTTGCGAACCTGTTGCTCTCTCTTAACAGATGCGTGAAGGTTAGCTTCTCAAACCTGAAAATCAGAACATCCAGGATTTGGTGATAGATTTTCATCATTTCTTCCTTAACCTTCAAATCTCCTATTTGCTTGAGACACAACCAGGTTTGAGTCCCCAATGACGTCCAACCGTTTTGCCCCTAGTTCCAGGGCGGCTTCCAAGCCAGTGTTACATGTCTCATATTCTGCTTTGTTGTTCAATACCTTGAACTGGAGTTTGAAGGCTAAAGGTATGTGGGAATTATCGGGTGCTATCAGCAACACCCCTATCCTATACCCGTATTGGTTAGACGCTCTGTCAAAGTACATAGTCCAAATTTCTTTTTTAACTTGCAGAATGGCCTCATCTGGAAACAAATACTCTACTGCTTCATCCCCCTCCACTGGGTGGTCGGTTAGGAACTCCGCTACCACTCTCCTCTTGACAGACTTGCGAGTTATATACTTTAAATCAAATTCAGAGAGAAGAAGCAGCCAACGAGCTAGCCTACCCGTAAGTGCTGGTTTCTCGAAGAGACATTTGATAGGATCTAATCTTAAAACTAGAATTACGGAGTGAGCTAACAGGTAGTGCCTCAACTTCCTGGTGGCCCATACGAAGGCCAAGCAGGCCTTCTCCAGTGGAGTGTAACGGGTCTCATATTCCAACATCTTCTTGCTCAGGTGATAGATGGCTTTCTCCATTCTATCTTCAGATTCTTGCGCAAGCATGCAACCCATTGTCATGTCGGTTATTGACAGGTACAAAATCAACGGCTTCTCCGGCTCTGGCGGTGACAACACGGGCGGGCTCTGAAGGTACTGTTTGATTTGCTCAAAAGCTACCTGGCATCGATCATCCCGTTGGAACTTCTTTCCTTTCTTCAGGAGACCAAATAGTGGTTCACAAGTCAAGGTTAATTTTGCAATAAATCGTCTTATGAATTGTACTTTACCCAAAAAGCCTCGTACCTCCTTTTCAGTCCTTGGTGGTGGCATTTCTAGTATGACCTTGATTTTGGAAGGATCAAACTCAATGCCCCTTTGTGTAATCAAGAACCCCAGCATCTTCACTGCTGTGACACCAAAAGTGCACTTCTGTGGATATAGCCTCAACCGATATTCTTTGATCCGTTGAAAAAATTTCTTCAAGGCAGTGTAGTGGCTCTCTCTTTCCTTGGACTTGACAATCATGTTGTCCACATATACCTCAACCTCTTTGTGGATCATATCATGTAAGATCGTGGTTGCAGTCCGTTGATAAGTAGCCCCAGCATTTTTCAGACCAAATGGCATCACCCTATAGCAGTAGGTTCCCTACGGCGTGGTGAAGGCAGTCTTCTCTCTATCCTCGGGTGCCATCAAGATCTGGTTGTACCCGGAAAACCCATCCATAAAGGAGAGCAATGCATGGCCTGCGGTGAAGTCCACCAATTCGTCGATGTGTAGTAGAGAAAAGTCGTTCTTCGGACTAGCTTTGTTCAGATCTCTAAAATCCACACACACCCGAATTCTGCCATCTTTCTTAAGCACCGAAACAATGTTGGCCAACCAAGTAGGATACTCAGATACTAGCAAAAACCTTGTATCTATCTGCCTAGTGACCTTTTCCTTGATTTTTAGAGTCCAATCCGGGCGTATTCTCTGAAGCTTCTACTTGATGGGTCGGGCCTCAGGGTCAAGAGGGATCCGGTGCTGTACAATCTCAGAATCGATTCCCGGCATGTCTTCGTAGGACCATGCGAAAATATCTTTGAAATCTTTTAATAAGACGACTAAGTGCTCGCGTTCCTTCGAAGACAATGTGGACCCGATCTGGACCAGATGTGGATTCTTCTCAGTACCCACATTAATTGAAATGATTTCATTAACCAGGGGTTTTACAAACCTCTCCCCCTCTCGATCAATCAAATGTTTCAAAACCAAAGGAATTCCTTCCTCGTCGTTTTTATCAAAATTTTGAAAGTCATGATCAATGCAATACATAAATGGCACAGAAAAGTACTCAGAAACAGCAGTGGTACCATTCTCATTCACAACTTCCAATTCGTCCAATTCCTCAGTTACAACCGACTCAAAAGAAAAGGAAAAAGACGACCTGGACAAAACAACAGCATCCGGGTTATCAACGCCAGAAATATCGGACTCTGACTCAGAAGAACTAGAATCTGATTCTGACTCCACAGACTCTGTGGAATCAGATTCCGATTCATTACCTGATTCAGAACTGTTGGACAAAAAGCCCTCCTCAAACTGAGAGGGTGCGATAGATGCATCCAGAATGCTGACAGAAGGGTCCATAGCTAATTGATCCCCAATCATGGAAACAGGGAAGTCCTCCCCCAAGCTCTCTGGTTTGATCTGAGGATCCAAGAGGAGACAAGACAGCGCTGCTTCTATCTCAAGTTCTATGCCATCAGACTTATCCTCTGTACATTGTTCAGCCTCAGCCGGTAGGTCAGTCTGTTCCTCTACAACTTTATCCCCTTGCAACTGTAGGTCAAAGAAGATCTCGAAGTCGGGAAAACGCCACTTCTCAGAGTTCAGCCATGGCTCAGGAAAGCCATAAAATGGGAAATCTTCCCCCTCTCGGACAAAGCGGCCGTTCAGGGTTCCTTGAATGGGTCTATGTACAAGCTCGTAGGGCCTCCCACTTTGCTTAGTCTTGGCTCTTCCTGCCATTTCCTTTCCCTTTCTTATCCAATCCTCTTTGGTAGGCGTGTAACCTAGACCAAAGGTATGAGGGTTATGTGGCATTTCGGCCAACGCAGCAACGCCCTTTCAGCTGCTCCTCCCTAATTCTATTTCGGGTATATGTTGCAGCTTATTCATGAGGTAGACGGATTGAGCACTTACGTAGAACCCCTCATTAATAGCCAGAATAACTTGCACTACCCGGGCATCGGCCAAGGTGAATCCAGACAAAAAACATCCTTCTCACTGTATACAATTTCCAGGATCGGTATAGTAACCTCCGGTGGCGGATGTATGGAAGAATTCCCAAAAACAATGGCTACCCCATTCCCATGGGGGTACTTCAATATCTGATGCAGAGTGGAAGAGATAGCTTTCACTTGGTGCAGCCACGGCCGTCCAATGAGTAAATTAAAAGTGGCCGGAACGTCTAGGATATGGAACTCAATGTCCTATTGCACCGGGCCAACCTGGGTTCTGATCCGAACTGTCCCCATCACTTTTCGACTTGTATTGTCATAAGCCCAAATTACCTGGGTTGTTGGTACAAAGTCTGCGGGTTTTAAACTGATAGCATAGGCCATGCGCGACAGACACACATTAATTGCAAACCCAGTATCAACCAGGACGACTGGTATCCACTTCTCTTTACATTCAACAGAGATGTATAGTGGCTTGTTGTGCTCAGAGCCCTCAGGCAGCAATTTCTTATCGGTAAAGGTCAAAGTCGGTGAAGCCCCTCCTGGGAAGACCAGTCTCACTAACTGCTCAAGGGTTGTGTCGATAGAGAGCTTAGCCTTATCCATTGCTGATAGGACGGCTTGTCTGTGCACTCGTGAAGCCATGAGCAATCCCCAAATGGATATAGCCGCCTGAATCTTCTTCAGTTGCTTCGGTATAACTTCTTCTTCTAGCAGTTTAGCTTTCTGTTTCTCTGCCTCCTTATCTTTCCCTTATGCTTCCGGTTGATCCAAGTGTGAGGGCTTGAAGTACTGCCTGCTCCGAGTCATGTGATCGACATCCTCAGAATACCATGCATCATTTGGCAAATTCTGTACCCAATCCTCATCCGTGTGGGCAAGATGTAAATCATCATCTTCCTACCACATTCCTCCGGCAACCGACAAGCAACCATCTGGTTCCATTGTAAGCACTCCTGTATTCGCAACACAATCAGTCCCTGCAGGGCTTTTGTCTTTTCTAGCCTTCTGATCATTCTCGATTCTTTCCTGCTCGAACTGCTTCAACGTGGCCTCCTGTTCTGTATCGGCTGTACAAATGCTACCCAACTCTTGAGCAAAATTCTTAGTGTCTGTGCTCTCCGGCAACTCTCCCTTGTCGTCGACTGTTCCAGCCGTTGCAGAAATTCCTGTTTCTACCTGTCCCTGCTTTGGTTGAGACCCCTCATCAACATCCGGTTCATCACTAAGCCATCCCGTATTATCCGTCGACCTGTTCATCTCAAACCAGCCAATCTGTACATTCCCCAGATCCTATTCATTGAAGAATTGCAGGTTACTGATGTCCTCCTCGAGCTCAGCTAAGTCATCCAGTCCTTGGCTTGGCCCGTTCTCCCAGACTACATTAACCTCTATCCCCGTCAGCAATTCCACTCCTGGTCTGGCCTGGCTAGTTGGCACAATGTAATGGCAAGAGTTGTACTCTTCTTCGGTTAAGCTCATAGAGCCCTCAGGCATACCTTTTTCTACCACAGCCACCACCACAGGTTCGGGTTGGGACATGGACGCGCTCATCATGCACAGATCTGTGCTTTCTGGGATAAAAAGTGCCACCTTGGGTAGGTGAGAGGGAGTGATGTATATGCTGGGGTCGTATGGGATGGCCAGTGTTTGGATAAGGTTTATTTGCTTGGGTGGAGGGGCTTGGTTGTGTGGTGGGAGAGGATTTGTAGTGACGTTAGGCTTTTGGAGAGGCGCTATCACTTTGTTGTCAATGAGATCCTGAATCTCATGACGGAGTCTGAAGCATAGGTCGATATCATGACCATGCTGCTGGTGGAAGGCGCAGTACTTGACCGGGTTGTGTGTAGGAGGGAGGGGATTATGCAATGGGCGTGGCTCTAGGGGCTTCAGATGCCCCTTTCTAATTAGGACCCCTAAGGCTTTGGATAGAGATATGTAGAGTGTGGTGAAAACCCTTTGGCCTCGGGGTTGGTGTTTTACAGGTTGTGAGGTGGTTTCGGATGTACCGGCAAAAGGGGTGGCTGTTTTCGGTGTGGTGGTGACCATACCAACATCAGAGGTACTTGCAACTGCGTTACTACTCGTAGTCGCATTTGAATTGAGTGTAAAAGCCCTCTTGGGCTGCTTTTTTTCATGGTCTATCAGACCCTGTTTCATCGCATCATCTATTTGCACCCCTATCTCATGAAGGTCAGCAAATGCAGGTAGGGGAAAGTGTAGACACCCTATTTTTGACCGATTTCAAGACTTAGATGTCATCGTTTGTGCACTCGATGATTGTGCTTGTTTGTGCTTGTTTTGAGCACCCGAAGTTCTCGGCGGAATGCCTTGTCTTTGAGCCTCTAAACCCTTTTTGTTTTGTGCTTGTTTTTGGGCCAAACCTTGGTGCCTCTTGCCTGGAAGGGAGAGGGCCCTTGCCGGTCACTTTTTGGCCTTGTTGGCCACTTTTTGTTTCTGTCGGTTACCTAAAGTGCCAGACGGTCATTTGTTCCCTTTTTCAGATATTTGTTTGCCAGCTGTGCCAGCTGTTGATCACTGAAGGCCATCTCCATACATGTGTATGGAGGGATGAATGCAAGCCTTTACCTTGATTTTCTATAAAATTATCCAACCTCTCCCCTATTTTGAGAGGTTGGATAATTTTGAGCAAATTTTCTCCCTCTCTCTCTAGAATTCTCTCTCTCTCTCTCTCCTCTTGTTTTATGCTTGATAGTTGATTTTCTTTACACCTTTGCACGCTAGCCCTTAACCAAATTGGACCACCTTGGAGCCTATTTTGGGCTGTTGGAAGGTTGTTTGAGCCTAAAAGAGGGCCTGTTTTGTGCTATGCTTCAAGAGGTATATTACTTACCTTGTAGGCTTTATTTTAATCACTTGCTTGGCCATCTTTTTATGCTTTTTTGGGCCTAGTTTTCAACTACAAAAAGCTCTGATTTTTGGGCCTTAACATGTTGGTTTGAAGCACTTTTGTTCTAAGGGGTTGTCTACCCTTCTTGTCGCTTATTTGTGTGAGCCTTTGCACCATCTTTTAACATATTAAAGTCAAACTTTTTGGGCCTTTAAACCACTGAAATTTAGAGTTATTTCAATGGTAAAAAGGATGTTTTGAAGTCCAAAAATGGAGGGGTTAGCATCCCCTCCTTGTGTCTCACTTGGATGCCTAGTTAGCATCACATGGTAGCATGTTTTTGTGGCTTAATTTAGCTTATTTCCAGCATGTGTTTGCCTCTGATTTAGCATGATTTAACTTTGTTTTGGACTACTTTGGGCATGTGAGCCTTGTTTTGTATAGTTGTAGTGCAAATGGCTTCACTAGCTTGGCATTTTAGGCCTCTAAACATGTTTTGCTTGGAATGATTGCAACTTGTAGTGTCTTTTAACATGTAATTTCAATGTATATAGCTCTGTCACATACTCATTTGTTTCACTCTTTCATTGCATTTGAGAGTTGATTTGTCTACCTTTCTTGTTGCTTATTTGTGTGAGCCTTTGCACTATCTTTTAACATATTAAAGTCAAACTTTTTGGGCCTTTAAACCACTGAAATTTAGAGTTATTTCAGTGGTAAAAAGGATGTTTGTAAGTCCAAAAATGGAGGGGTTAGCCTCCCCTCCTTGTGTCTCACTTGGATGCCTAGTTAGCATCACATGGTTGCATGTTTTTGTGGCTTAATTTAGCTTATTTCCAGCATGTGTTTGCCTCTGATTTAGCATGATTTAACTCTGTTTTGGACTGCTTTGGTCATGTGAGGCTTGTTTTGGATAGTTTTGGTGCAAATGGCTTCACTAGCTTGGCATTTTGGGCCTCTAAACATGTTTTGCTTGGAATGATTGCAACTTGTAGTGTCTTTTAACATGTAATTTCAATGTATATAGCTCTGTCACATACTCATTTGTTTCACTCTTTCATTGCATTTGAGAGTTGTGTCTTGAGTCTTGTTTGCAAGCTAATATGTGAGTATGTTTTTCTAGCATTTTGTACCTCAATCTCAGCATGATTTAGTCACTGTTTTGACTGGTTTTAACTCTGTTTGAGTTGGTTTGGCACTTTGAGGCTTGTATTTTATAGTTATAATGCAATCTCTTTCACTAGTTTAGTGAGTTAGACTTTTTAGCATGGTTCGCATGAGTTGCTTGCATGTTTTAATGCCATTTTACACTCCATTCCAGCACATATAATATATGTAACCTCTCTCATTTCTTCACTTTTCATTTGCTTTGAGGGCTGGTTAACCTTTGGATTGTGTTTAAGTTTGAGATTGAGATTCATGCTTAATGGTTTTAATCCTCTTTGAGGGTTCCAACTAACCAACGACATGATCTGTCTCATGCCTTAAATAAAACATGACAAGTAAAACTTGAGCAAGTTAAGCATGTTGTGTTGCATTGCATGTGTTTGGATCTGACGTTAATCCAAACACAAGGAAAATAGGACGTTTCATACTTAAAGTGATGAAACATGTCATTTTTCTTGGTCACTGTCACCCTTGATCATGCATGATAGGGCGGTGGTTGTTTTGGTCTTGTTTGTGCATTCATTGACCTTGTACAAGCTTGGTTCTCTAGCCATCATGCATTGAAAATGCTTGGTTGATGGCTTGAGAGCCAAGAGCTACAGTCCTTTGAGCTTGAGAGATGATAAGGAGGGTAGCAGTATATACATTTCTTGAAAATGCATTGCTTTGCCTCTGTTTGCTCTCTGTTGCAACAAAAGGAGAAGTCCAGAAAAGAAGGTGGCCGATCGGCCCCTTGAATTAGCCGACCGACCACGTGAAGTAGCCGACTGGCTAGTTAAGGTGGCCGACAGCCACTTTTTGTAGCCGACCAGCCACCAGTGAATTTTTGCAAAAATGTGTTCCTGTATTAGAGTAGAGGCAATCTGGAAATTGGTACAATTTTTGGTGATCAAATGAGTGCAAACAGAGGCATCCGATGGCAAGGCAAGGGCATTTTCGGGTGGAGCAACCGAGCATGCATGCATTTCTCGCTCCGAGGCCATTTAATTGCTTTTGTTAGCTTAGAATAAGTTAGCTAATTCATTCATACAGGTGTTGTAATTAATTAGCTTAGCATAGCTAGTTATTCAATTGTGTTGTAATAATTAGTTAACTAGAATAGTTAATTAGTTTCGTGTTGTAATAATTAACTTAGCTTAGTGTAGCTTAGTGAAGCTTAGCTTATTTATTTGGACCCTCCTTCGCGAGGGCACAATGTTGTAATAAGGGTGCGTGCGTGTGTGCATGTCTTCCAACCCCATGTCTTTCTCCCTTTTATTTATCCACTTTCGATGGTTAGATTAGGGACATGTTTCGATTGGCATACCTTATGCTTGCATATTTGCATCATTCATTTGTCTTGCATGCATCGAGGCTCGACAAATCATTCAAACTGCATTGTATTTCAATACTTATTTGAATACGTGTTCTAAAACATGTTATCAAATTGTTGCAAATGCCATATTAGTAGCCGAGCCTATTAATCGCGTTATTGTATGTGTTGCATTAGGCATCTTGTATAGTTCGGATCATGCATTCTTTCTAACTAAGTTTTTATTTTATTTTATTTTGGCTTGGAGTACTCGGTAAGTCTTTTCGCTTTAGCATACTTGCATGAATGTGAGTGTTGCCATGATAACATGCTTGTCATGAGGCTATGTGCTTACTTGCTAAACTGCATGAATGCCTGTGGATAAAGGGTTTGTTGTTTGAATTGGAACAATTCGATGAATGTACGTTTTATGCCCACTTGAGGTGGAAAATCATGTTTTAAGCCCATCTTGTTTGGTGACAAATCCGCGTTTTAGCCCACTTGCGGGTGACAAATTCAAACCATTTTTGAAAACAAACATGAGTTGAATTCGTTCCAATTCTTGCGATTTTAGTCTATACTTGCTTGTGTGCGTCACATAGTAATGCTAGCTAATAACCAGAATAAGAACACATGACGTTTATAAAACAAGAAATCATGGTTAGTAGAGGCCGATCTTTTGATCGGGTGAGCGGGGGTGCTCATTTCAGGGCCTTCCCCTCTCGTACCCAAGTTCTCGAGCCGAGGCAATTTTGGTGATGACGGACATGTGGCCTTTGGCACGAGTCAGGGTTTCCTAAATTTCCTCAAAAATAAAATATTTAGGTGGCGACTTTGTAATCTGGCAAAGCAGTCCAGTTTTGGCATTATTTGATTCAAAATTGATTTTTCAAAATGATTTGCTGGATTGGACTCTTTGGTGATTATTCGTTTCACATTGCACTTATGAGACTATATTCAGAACCGTGACAGGAATCCGAACTGTAGGACCAATTCGAGCTCTCCGAAAGGGGGCGCGAAAAAGTCAAGCTACAGTTTCTGGCGACTCTGCTGGGGATTTAGAGAACTTGACTCGAACTCATGATATGTTATTTTATTTACACTTATGTGTTTCTTTGCATTTACATTTGCATTGGTGCGCCTAAGTCATAGTGTTTGCCATCTGCTATTTGTGAACGGTTTGCCGGAGGCTTTCTTGGAAAAGCTTGCCATAAGGTTGATTGGCTACGGGCTCTGCCCCGATGGGAACACAAACCTTGGATTTGGACTACCGTTGTACCGTTTTATCCTCCTTTCACTTCTCGGTGTTAGGAGCGAGAGGTATATTAGGTGGTCTTCCTGAGGCACCCTTTTTTGACCAATCGACCTAGTTGCATATCGAAAGCCTTAGAGACTGTTCCAAACTAGGACAGGTTGCTCACCCGAATGTACGTTTGTTTGAAACCACTTGCTTGCGTAGCGAACCCCTAGTTCCTGGCGAAATTAGGACAGGGTAACCCTACCCTATTATTGGGGTGTTTTGGCTCTCACTTGCTTGGTATGTGCTTTTAGAGTGTAACTTTGTAGGAACGTATGTATCAGTTGCAAGTCTGGGTATCAGTTTGAGGGTATCCGTTTTTAAGCAGAAATTTGGGGCAAAAATCAGTGTTTAAGTACAGGTTGTCCAGCTTATGATTTTAACTGTGTGTTGTCTCTATCTAAGCCGAGGTACTGTGCATTTTCTGATTTTTGTTTCTTTTGCTTTATTTTTCTTTTTGCAAGGAAGTATTTCACAATTGCTTCAGACGAGGCAGTTACCCTCCAAGCACTCTGGACCAGAGTAAGGAGGATTTACCGATCTGAGGATCTTATTAGAGGATAACCAGTGTTTGCTTCGCTACCCCCGGTTACCAGACGGAGGAGAGTTAGGCATAGCTCACCGGTTCAGCAGTCGCCAATTCAGCAGTTACTAACTACTTCACCTGTGCTTAGTTGAACCCAATTTTCTGCTTCCATCTCAGAAAGAGAGTATACACCGGTCTTGACAGATCAGCACCCCGTAGACAATATGGAGGACATGATGCGCCGACTTCAACAAATCATTGAGGCCATGCAGCTGGACGCTACTCGCCAAGCACGATCTTGCATGATATGATCCACAACCACGATCTTGCACAGCTGGCTACAACCACGATCTTGCATGATATGATTCACAAAGAGGTTGAGGTGTATGTGGATGACATGATTGTCAAGTCCAAGGAAAGACAAGGCCACTACACAGCCTTGAAGAAAATTTTCCAACGAATCAGAGAGTATCGGTTGAGGCTAAATCCATAGAAATGTACGTTTGGTGTCACACTTGGGAAGATGCTGGGGTTCTTGATTACACAAAAGGGTATCGAAGTCGATCCTTCCAAAATCAAGGCCATACTAGAAATGCCACCACTAAGGACTGAAAAAGAGGTGCGAGGATTTTTGGGTAAAGTGCAATTCATAAGATGGTTTATTACAAAATTAACCTTGACTTGTGAACCACTATTTGGTCTCCTGAAGAAAGGAAAGAAGTTCCAATGGGATGACCGATGCCAGGTTACTTTTGAGCAGATTAAGCAGTATCTACAGAACCCACCCGTGTTGTCACCGCCAGAGCCGGGGAAGCTGTTGATTTTGTATCTATCAGTAACCGACACGACAATGGGCTGCATGCTTGCGCAGGAATCTGAGGATAGAGTGAAGAAGGCTATCTATTACCCGAGCAAGAAGATGCTGGAATATCAGACCCGTTACACTCCGCTCGAAAAGGCTTGCTTGGCCTTGGTATGGTCTATTAGGAAGTTGAGGCACTACCTGTTAGCTCACTCTGTAATTCTGGTTTTGAGATTACATCCCGTCAAATATTTCTTCGAGAAACCAGCACTTACGGGTAGGCTAGCCCGTTGGTTGCTTCTTCTCTCCGAATTTTATTTGAAGTATATGACTCGCAAGTTTGTGAAAGGGAGAGTGGTAGCGGAGTTCCTAGTTGATCACCCAGTGGAGGGAGACGAAGCAGTAGAGTATTTGTTCTCAGATGAGGGCATTCTGGAAGTTGAAGAAGAAATTTGGACTATGTAATTTGACGGAGCGCCTAACCAGTACGGGTATGGGATAGGGGTGTTGCTGATAGCACCTGACAATTTCCACATACCTTTAGCCTTCAAACTCCGGTTCAAGGTATCGAACAACGAAGTAGAATATGAAGCATGTATCACTGGCTTAGAAGCCGCTCTGGAACTAGGGGAAAAACGGTTGGACGTCATTGGGGACTCAAACCTGGTTGTGTCTCAAGCAAAAGGAGATTGGAAGGTTAAGGAAGAAAGGATGAAAATCTATCACAAAACCTTGGATGTTTTGATTCCCAGGTTTGAAAAGCTAACCTTCACGCATTTGTTAAGAGAGAGCAATCGGTTCGCCGACGCTTTATGAACTCTATCTTCTATGATGGACATCCCTTTTGGAGTTCGGATGCGTCCAATCATTATTGAACAGAGGTATGTGCCAGCCTATCAGCTGATTGCCGCAATAGATGAAGTGCAAGATCAGAACCCCTAGTATCATGACATCTGGAACTTGTTGGAAAATGAGGCTTATCCGCTAGGGGCAAATGCCAAAGATAAAAGGGCGATACGGCGAATGGCTGCTCAGTTTATTATCTGCGGGGGTAAACTGTACAAATGAGGCCATCTGGGAATGCACAAGTTGTGCGTTGATGTGGAAGAGTCGAAGGGCGTAATGGAGGCCATCCACGTGGGAGAATGTGGTTCACACATGAGGGAGTGATGCTAGCTCGGAAGATTCTCAGGTAGGGCTACTACTAGTCAACCATGGTGGAGGATTGTATTGGTTTTGTTCGGCGATGCCACAAATACCAAATTCACGCAAATCGCATGAGCATCCCGCCTTCAAAGTTATACAACATGACTTCACCATGGCCATTTTCAGTCTGGGGAATTGATGTTATTGGGACAGTTACTTCGAAGGGCTCAAACGGGCATGAGTATATCCTGGTGGCAATAGACTACTTTACAAAGTGGGTCGAGGCCCAATCCTACGCAGTACTGAAAGCATCACACGTAGCCACGTTCATCAGGAATAACATCATCTGTCGCTATGGGGTCCCGAATGAGATCATCTCAGACAATGGTTCCCACTTTAAGAAAGAAGTGATCGACTTGTTGGAGAAGTACAATGTGACTTTTCATAAGTCATCCACATATCGGCCGCAAACTAACGAAGCTGTTGAGGCCGCCAACAAGAACATCAAGCACATTCTATAGAAGATGGTGGAAACTTACATGGATTGGCCAGACAAGTTGCCATTTGCTCTCTAGGGCTACAGAATATCAATTTGAACATCTACTGGGGCAACTCCGTATTCCTTGGTTTATGGGATGGAAGCTTTTCTGCCAATTGAAGTTGAAGTTTCGTCGTTGCGGGTTATGGCTGAGTGCTAGATAGTAGAAGCGGATTGGCAGCAGAGCAGGTTTGAGGAACTAATGCTGTTCAAAGAGAGAAGGCTGAAAGCACTGTACCACGTCCAAGGTTATCAACGTAGGATTGTCAGGGCTTTTAACAAGAAAGTTAAGTCCAGGAATCTTAAAGAAGGGGATTTGGTTCTCAAAGACAACCAAGCTCCCATCCATGACCCTAGGGGCAAATTTAGACCCAATTGGACTGGCCCTTACATTATCAAGTCTATCTGGTCGGGTGGAGCTGTCATTCTTATAGACTTAGATGGCCTCGAATTCTCCCAACCAATCAACATGGACAAGTTGCAGAAATACTATCCGTGAGAGGCTCGTTAGGCTGAAAACCCAAAAGAGCGACCTAGGCAAAAGTTAGAGCACAAAAAATTAGAAAAAAGAAAAGCTGAGCTCGTAAGGTTGAAAACTCGAAAAGGGCGGCCTTGGTAAAAGTTAGAGCGCAAAAGGAGAGTGTTAATACTTGAGTGAACCCGAACCAAACTATGTAAGGCTTGATTCCCATCTTCGGGATACGTAGGTAACTTCATTCTGAAGTCCAACCGTAAACACTTCCAAATCAACTGTGTCCATGAGATTGTTTTGGTCATCTTTGTCTTTTCCGTATCCAAGAGTTCAGTTGTGATCTTCACTATGAGAACTGGTTACAGTACAGTGCAGTGCTTTTCAGACAAGGGGCAACTTTCCATTTGTTGGATTTGGGGTTGTACATCTCAAGGATAAATTTCGGGTGTGTCCAGTTGTGGGCCTTATCGAAAATGGTTTTGAAAAGTTTTAATAAAAGTCGATTTTGTTCAAATTAATCTTTTTACAACTTAGACCATTTTTGGACCAAAAGGAAAATTTTCAGTACCCACAACCTTCAATTTGATTGATTTCAATGCAGAGTTTTCTACCTCTTGATACAAATCGAAGTTGCTTTTTTATTACATTCAAAAGAAAAACTTGAAAGTACAGATCAAAGCAATAAACTTGGGGCATTAATAAGTCAGGTGTTCCTGCGCCTCCTCCTAGAGCTTGTGGAAGCTTTAGATGCTAAAGTAGGCCCGGTTCATGCCTCATCTTCAAGCCAAGCTATGCATTCACCAGAAAGGGCGCGACTGAAATTGGAAGCGGGAGCTAGAAGTTCTTTTGTCCTCCATGCAGTGGGGTATCGAGCTAGCTGTGAACGTCAAATTGGAAATGAACCCGGGTACTCTATCCCCTCTTCTGGGCAGGTTTGGTCGTACCCAAACTAATGCCTGAATCGGAATGGAAAATAGAAGACACAGTGTGCCAAGCTAATCAAATGAATGCCAGGTTGTCAAGACATGCTGTAGCTCATCTCGGGCAGATCAAACCAGTGGCAACGCCAAGCAATGTCAATAGCAGATCTGTTGCACATCCAATGACACCATCACTCTTCATTTGGGAAATTAACTAGCCATTGGCGGAAGAAATAGCCTCGTGCTGAATATCCAGGATAAGAGTCCATTATTTTCAACCTGTCCATGAGCCATACCTGGGGAGGGATGAAAAATAAGAGAGATTAAAGAATAGAGAGGTGTATGTGGAGAGAAAAAGTGATAAAGGGTTTTGAGAAAAAAAAAACAGAGCCTGAGTGCTGAGTGAGGTAAGAAACACATGTGAGACGGGGTGGGAAACATTACTTGTAAGAGTAGTGGACTTCCTGCGAACTTGGTTGTCTAACGGCGATGGAAAACATCCAAGCCCATCAAAGTCTCGGCTAATGTCAAGCCAATGCAGCTCCTGCCCTCTTTCAAGCCTTGGGCCACTTCGATCAAGTGAATGCTAGACCTTCCGAAACCAGGGGCAAGTAGAAAATGGGCCAACATACACAAGCAGAGGGCATGTTGCTGAAAACTTTGCCAGAGATGATTGCTGCGGTCGCCAGCATCAGAAAACTGATGAATCAAGCTGAGTATATCCAACTCCCTATTGTGAACCAAAGATCGAGCATCGTGTAAAGTGAGCCCGCACATCTTTCCTAAAGCCTGGATGTGGCCAAAATGGGAGTGGGGCACGATTTCTTTGTCATGTTGCGATTCCATCAAAACTTGGAATTCTTCGATTGTAGAGCATATCTCTTGTCCCCCGAAGTTGAAAACTTGTGTAACCGGGTTCCAACATCTAGCCGTGGTATGAAGGAACAGAAAACACAGTGGAGTACGACTTAACGGGAATAGTGCATTTATCCCAAAACCTCGGAAATTCACTTTTTTTGAGCCATTTAAAGTTGCAATCCAAGTCGAGAGTTTTTCGGTGATGAATGGCTCCATTTGTGGCAAAAATAGAGCTGAAATGAAGAAACTACGAAGTCCCAACTTTTGTAGAAGATAAGGCATTGAGTGGAAGACAGGTGGCAGCAATCTGGAGGCTTCCTGCATTACTGGCCGACCGGCCAGTTAAGGTAGCTGACCGGCCACTTTAGTGGCCGACAGTCACCACTAAGTGGCCGACAACCCCTATTTGTGTCCAGCAGAATGCCTTCGGTCTTCCTATGTGTTGAGAATGTTGAGAACTTCTGTTGTGTTCTACTCTGGATGCATTATGTTGTTTTGTTTTAGTAGTTTTGTTGAATTGCTCTTAGGTTTGTTTTGATTTGTTTATCGAGTTATAGTATTGTTTATCGAGTTGTATTTTTTTTGCTTATTAAGTTGTAGTTGTTTTGTTTATCGAGTTGTTGCATTGTCCATTGAATTGTTTTATTTTGCTTGTTATGTTTTAGTCGGTTCACTACCTGACTAACCAATTGTCAAGACAATGTACAATATTCAATTTCCATCAATCCCGTTTTTTGTGTAAAATGGTGCAGTGCGATGCTCAGAATATAAAATGCAACACTTTTTTTTTTTTTTATTATCAAAAAGCTGTTTTCATTCCAATCATGGTTTCTTTTTACAAGGAGTACAAGTTTTTTAAGAAAATAAACTGTCTAAGCTGTATAATATACTAACACTACTAGCAAAAAGAAACAAAGCAAAAACACATAATCAGCGCTGGCTAGCTCAAGCTCTAGAGGCCCTCTTCGCCATCTTCCTCGGCGGAACGGACTCTGCAGAGCTATCTCCATCTGCACCACTGTTTGAATCCAATGCAGAACCAGAACCAGAGTTGTCATCCTCTGCATCTGAACTTGGCTCAGCCTCATCTCCACTAGCAGAACCCGAGCCGACATCATTATCTTCGCTCTGGGATGACTCAGTGTGCTGATCCCTGGCCTCCTCAGTCTCAGCCTCGTTGGTCTCATCGTCATCGCGCATGATAGACTCCCGACGTCTCCTGCGGCCGTGTGCCGGAGCCTCTCTCTCGCTCCCTGCTACTGGAGGGGGCGCTGATGGTCCTATTTGTAGAGGTGCAGTTAGAATATGTCAGCCACAGTATGTGTATCAGATGCAAGTTTGGTATGCAAAATGAGTACATGCAAAAGTCAAATATGGGAAGTAAATGCAATGTGCCAGATGTGATCTATATATGCAGTGTATCAGTGCAGTGTGTGTAAGTGTTCAATTGAGATGTCAGTTTCAGTATATCAGCAAAAATATGATGACCGAAATGTAAGAAAATTAGAGAATTACCTGAATACCGTGGGAGCCAAGTATCGACTCCCTCCTCAAGATCATGCCCTCGAATGAGGCTAACATCTCGAGTAACCCCTTGACGTACCCTATGGAGGGCTGCAAATGCAAGTTAAAATGATCAGTATCTGGAATGAATGAATGTTTGAGTATCTGAGTGAGAATGGAAAAATGAAGGCTGTAGTGCATACTGGTGGTGAGTCAGGTGTCCTGACATGTCGGTGACCAGGCAACGGGGGCTCAATCGGAATCTGATAAGGCTTTCTAGGGTACCGCCAACCTGTCAGCTCGGTCAGAAGATCTGGCCATCCAATACTCTGCCTAGCAGAGGGTATCCCCCTGTCCCTCCGTGCTCGGGCCCTGCTCGTCAAAGGGGCATCAGCTACCCTCCCTGCATGAGCACGAACGCCTGTCAAGGGATGCATGAGGTGCGTCTGGATATAAGTCGTGTAGTCCCCCTGCTCAAGGAAAAAGTCTGCATCCCCACCTACCGTAAAGTCAATGATCTCCTGAGGGGAGAGACTCTCTGTGGCTCGCATGGAAGACGGAACTAACTGTAATGGTAGACCCAGCGTCTGGCGCATGAAACGCTCACCTAGGAACTAGGCTCATCCTACTGGTCCCTCAAGCACGAGCCGATAGCGGGAGGCGCCCCAAGCATCGGCGAACTAAAATCTGACACCCTCTGGCATCGTTGCCCAGGGCTGCCACGTGATCTGCAGACAATAAATGCACAGATTGATTAGTTGCCATTAGATATGCAATATGAATTTGAGCTGAAAGTAAAAAGAACTGTGAGTTTTGAGTTACCTCTACCGCCCTCACTGTATCGAAATACCGGCAAAGGAATGAGAGGGTCTCCCGGGTCCTTGGCTGACACCTCCCATCGTATCGATGAGAATATGGTACCCCAAGAGGCATCTCGATCTTCGATTCTGGGACAAGCGTCAGGAAATAAGCATACACCCATAGTTGTAAAAAGCAAGAGGGCGACAGTGAGAATACAGACAAACACAGATAATGCGGAAAGCAGCGTATGTGTGTAATGTCTAGAAAATGCAGAATGTAGAGAATATAGAATACAGAGCAAATGCGGAAAGCAAAGTGTGTAGTACAATGCATAGAAAGTACAAATGCAAAGATTAGACTATGTGTGTGTAGTGTGTGGTGTGTGCAGTGAACATAAAGTGCAAAGTAGAAAGCATGGTAGAGAATGTAAAGCAGAAAAGCAAAGCATACCTTCCAGGCTCTCCAATAGCCACCGACTCTGTTCCCACTCCTGCGGGAGGTCGAACTCATATAGCAGTACAGGGTAGTGAGGCCGGCGCCACCCCAGTCATAATGCCGAACCTGAGATAAGTCCACCAAGGCGCTCAAAAGATACAGCTCGACTGTGTTCGCCTTGTCGGCAAACAAGGTAGTGCCAAAGTGGAACATTAAGAAACCTCGGGCATACTGTTCGGTCTCCTCTACAGTCGTAGAGGTTGTCCTTCTGTAGTGGTCTGCGAACCAGGTGTATCGGACCATCCCTGATCAGAAGTTAGGTGGGTGTGCTCCCAGCAAATAGGTCCATGCGGCCTCTCACTCGCCTATGTTAGTATCATATAGGATCGGCCGGCCTCCTACCTCGACGCCCATCAGCATAGCAAAATCATATGGGGTCATCATCATATCCCCAGTGGTAGAGAAATGGAAAGAGTTTGTGGTGTCCTACCATGTCTTTACCAGCGCGTCTAGAAGAGTCTTGCTCAGACAGCCCCATGTAGAACAAACCAAACCCCGCCTCATCGATGATCTGGCAGACACCGTCGGGGAAGTCCATGTACTACTCCCTCGCTGAGGTGAACCTATATCCTCGGGTAAAGCGAGAGTCTACCTGTGTTCAGAATGAGCAGAAGAAATACAGTGTGTGAATGTGTTCAGAATGAGCAGAAGAAATACAGTGTGTACATGTGTTCAGAATGAGCAAATGAAATACAATGCAAAGATGTGAACTATGCAGGAAATGTAAAGTGCATTGCGGAAAATATAAGAATACAGTGTGTACCTCGGAGGCACCATGAGACAAGTGAGACTCTGGCTCTCGCAGCAGGAGATCTACTGGTGCGCCTTGTGCAAATTTGTTGAAGTGACGGACTGTATCGGGCAGTACATGCGCCTTGGGGCGGTACCTCTCCGAGTCGTAAGGTCGAACTCTAGGCTGTAATGGTATGTAGTCAGGATCTCCCTCCATTCCTAGAGGACCTCCATCGTGAGGAACGTCGTTTGCCATCTGGAAAGAAGGAGAGAAAGTAGGTGAGAATGAGCAAAATAGGTGAGAAAGTGCCAAAAGTCAACAAAAGTCAACTCTTGGAGAGAGAAAATGGGAGACAAAGTCAAAGCCCGGGAAAAGGCGTCAAACTCAAGACAAACTTGAGAGAAACAAACCTCAAGTGGCGAAAATGGAGAAAAAAGCTCCGAAAACAAATTTCAATTGTAGACACCCCATTTTTGACCGTCCTCAAGACTTGGACGTCACCGTTGGAGCACTCGGTGATCATCCATGTTTGTGTTCGTTTGGAGTTCCCGGAGGCCTCGGCTCGGGCGCCTTGCCTCAGGATCTCCGAACTCGACCGTTTAGTGTCTGGTTTCACACCAAACACTTGTGTTTTGCCTTGGAGAGGCAGGGTAGGGCTTGTAGACCATCCCCACCCACCACCGGCAGTGGCTAGAGGCCACCGGCTGGTTTTTGCTGCCACCGGCAATTTATATTGCCGGTCGGCACTCTTTTTGGCCAAGATGGCATTTTTGGCCGACTGATTACTGTGCATCTGCTTTAGCAGATATTTTAAGACAGCTGTCTTGCTTTTGCTCCCCTCCATACACGTGTATGGAGGGATCTCCCTCTTATGAAGCTTGTCTTGTAAGCTTTACAAGACAAGAAGTGCCATATAGAGAGAGAGAGAGAGCTCTTGGCTTGAGAAGAGACACATTTTGAGATATTTTGAGAGCTTAGACAGCCATTGTTAGGGTTTGAGATCTAGGGTTAGGGTTTGTTACACCTTATCTCTCTCTTTTTCCCTCTTGTGTGTGTTTTAGTGTGTTTGTGTCTTACTATTGCACACAAACACATAGTGTTTCACCTTCCTTTAGCTACTGAGGTTCTAAAGGGTTGTTCTTGGTGTTCTTTAGTGGTTTTGAGCTTGAAGAACCAGCTGGTCCACCATTTGTGAAGAAAGTCTTCAAGGGTAACAATTTTGACTTTATATTCCCCATTTTTGCGTTGATTTTCTACCTATCTTAGAGCTGTTTTTGTGCTTATTGTATAACATAAAAAAGTTCTGTTTTTAGGCCCTCTTTATTGTTTATTAAGAGTGTTTTGTTGTTTGAGGGTGGTTGACCCCCCTTTGGCCTTGAAAGGCCTCATTTTGTGCCCTTTTGTGCTAGCTCCGGGATTTTGGTGTTGGGGTCTCTTCACCACTGAAATCTTGAGGGATTTCAGTGGTGAAGGTGATGCCTTGAAGTCCCAAGAAGGAGAGGGCCACCCCCTCTCCTTGTTGTCCTTGAAAAGGGCATATTTTGGCCTCTTGAGAGAGCATTATGCTTGAGTGTGTGTTGAGCATGTTTAGGCTGTTTTTCATGCTTATATATCCATAATATAACATGATTTTAAGTTGGTTTTGGTACTCCATGCATGTTTAGCATAGTTGCCTTGTAATGCCTTGTTATGCCTTAACATGTCTTAGGTTGTTAACCTTTGTTGGAGCATATTTTAGGCTTAGTCTTGTGAAGATTTTGTGCATGTTTTGCCATGTTCTAGGTCTGTCCTAGGTTGTTTGGGTTGATTTTGGCATGCTTGATATAGCTCCTTTGTATTTGAGCTTGTTGGCCTTGAGTATGTGCATGTGTAGCATGACATCTTTGCATCGATTTGGTGATTTGGGGTCCCCCCCACATGTTATTTCAGTCCCATTTCCATGCTTGTTTGATTGCCTTGCATGCCTCTTTAATGCTTTGGAAGCTTGTGTAGCAATGCCCCATGTTTTGGTGCTTGTGCATGCCTTTGTTTTTGAGTCATTTAGATGCCATCTAAGTGGTCCTTAGGCCTTGTATTAATGTCCCAAAACTCTGTTTTTAGTCATTTAGTCCATGCCATGTTTGGTCTTGCTAAGTGTAGTTCAATGCCCCATTGGTTTGCTTTGAACACTTGGACTATTTGTTGCATGTTTGGCTTGATTTTGTTGCTTGGTTTGGCACCATCCTAACATGCATTTTTAGAGCTCATGTTGCATATTAATTGCCCATGCTATCCCCCTTTCAAATGTGTTTGAGGGTTGTTCAATTTGTGCTTAAGTGTTGGTCCTTCAATTAGGTGCATGTGTGCATGTGTTTGGTCCCTCATTATAGCATTTTGGCTACTGTTTTAGGCCTATTTAGAGCTGCCTAATTCATGCATAAGTCCATCTTTGCATCCATTTGCATTGCCATATGTATGCTTGTATGCTTGCATAAGTTAGTTGCCATGCCATGTTGCATCCTTCGCTTACATGCTTAGGTTGCATTGCATCTTGCATGCATGCCTTGTTCCTTGACTTAGTGATAGGAATTGGGCCTTGTTTGGTTTGATTGGTTTGCATTGCATTTGAAATCAAAGTTGCATACTTGGTTCTTTGGGCCATCATGCATGGAAATGCGTGATTGGTGGTCCGAGAATCGAGGCACATGCCCCTTTGAGTCATTATCATGATAAGGGACATGGTTGGTGCATATATGCCTTGAATTGTGCTGCCATGCTTTGCCTGGCCCTCTGTTGCTGTCATTTGCAGATTCTGCAGGAACACTCTGCCGACCGGCAGTGTAATGTGCCGACCGGCAACAATTCCTCTGCCGACAGCTTCATTTTGTGCCGATGGCCACACACCACTGCCGGTGGTAATTCCACTCAACCGGTGGCACTCCCCAGTGTCCAGGGATGCAGTCCTGAGGTTTTGACAGCCTCCAGAGGAGTGAAGGAAGGAAAACAGAGGCAGCCTATGCATGACGGCGCGTTTCTCGAGGCGGTTTATCTGCTTTCTTAGCTTAATTTAATTTGTTAATTAAATTAATTAATTTGTAATTATTAATTAGCTTGCGTAGTTAATTAATTTGTAATATTTATTTGGTCCCTCTGAGCGAGGGCAAATCTGTAATAAGTGTGCGTGAGTGTGTGTATGTCTTCCAACCTCACGTCTTTCTTCCCTTTTATTTACCTGCTTACGATGGTAGATTAGGGCACGTTTAATTTAGCATACCTTATGCTATGCATGTGTGCATCCATGCATTTGTATTGCATGCATTAGGCTCGGTACATCACGCTAACTGCATTTGTACTTCAATTCCAAAATTGACTATGTGATAGTTGATCGCATTTCATATGCCATGCTTAGGTTAGCCGAGCCTGCCTAGATTGCATTTTTGCATGTGATGCATTAGCCATTTTTTAACATGAACTAGGACATGCATGCTTGCTAACTAGTTTACTGTTTTGGCGTGGAGTACGATGTAAGTATTTATGCTTTAGCATCCTGCATGCGTGTAAGTGTTGCCATGACAGTATGCTTGCCATGCGGCTAAATGCTTATATGATAAACTGTTTGAAATGCCTATGGGTGAAGGTTGGATTGTTTGAGTTGGAAAAACTCATTGAAATCCGTGTTTTAGCCTACTTGCGAGTAGCGAATTTCAAAGCATTTTCAAAACAAACGGATATGTAATGTTTCTTTCCAAATTAGGCAATCTAGTCTATACTTGTTTGCTGCGCGCATAACATAGTAATTCTAGGCTAATAAATGGAATAAGAACACATAACGTTTTCAAAATCGGATATCATGGTTAGTAGAGGCCGGTCTTCGGACCGGGCGAAAGGGGGTGCTCATAGCTGACCTTCCCCGATCGTACCCAAGTTCCCGAGCCGAGGCAACTTTGGTGATGACGGACACGTGGCCTTCGGCACCGAGTCAGGGTTTCCTAAATTTCCCCATTTTAAAATATTTAGGTGGCGACTCTGTATCTGGCAAAGCAGTCCATGTTTGGCACTACTTTTTCAAAAATCTGTTTCTCAAAATGATTTGCCAGATTTGGACTCTTTGGTTCAGATTAAGAATCGCGACAACAAAAATCGCGAGTCCAAACTGTAGCAGCGAGGTCCCCCCCTCGCGGACTTGTTACATCAATCGGTTCAAAACGGAGGAAATCAAGGGGTTTTAGCGAATCAACTTCGAATGGGGCATTGGAAAACGCGTATAAAGTGCGAATCTAGGAGGAAAAAGTGTCTAGGGACGAAGAGCAAGAATTTTCGGCACTATGGGTGTGAGGAAATGTGATTTGGAAATGTGTTTTTAAAGATCGCCATGCAAAAAGACCAAAATGGCCCAGATTTACCACAAGTGGCCGACCGGCCACTTAAGTGGCCAACAGGCTCCCTGTGTGTTCCCAGTGTGTTTTTATGCTGTTTTGTGTCCTTGGCTCTCGAGGAAGTGCAAGAAAAGTTCACTTTTCAGCTCAAAGTGTCTCTGCGGAAGTTTCGAATCATGTCTTTGATGCGTGACTCATTGTTAGTCAGCATGAACGAGGTGTATCCTTTTGAAGTATATAGTAACTCCTCCGAGAGGTAACTCAGAGGTTGCAACTGAATCGGTTCTATTAAGGCACGCTTTTTTTCTTCGTTGCATAGAACGTGCGTCTTTTTATTCAGTGTTTCGCTTCAAACATGCTATTGATGTTGCATTGAATATGAATTGTTATTATTGTGCATAGAATATGTAGATTGCATTGCATGTTGCATTGTGCATGCCCTTACATTCGCATAGGAAATGTTCATGCCTGTTGCATTGAACATGTATTTGGTGTGGGATAGAAAATGCTCCATTTTTCGTGGCATAGAATATGCTTCTGTTTTGTTCCTTGCATGATGTGTATGAAACATGCCTCTAAGCATCGTGTCACAATTATTCGTCTTGCGTAGAACATGCATTCTTATTACATTATACTTGTTAAGTCTCTTTCTTATGCGAACACGATATTGTATGTACGGTTCATTCAAAGCTAGTGCAACCAGACGATATTGTATGTATGGTTCATTCAGAGGAACTCCAGGTAACATCATTCCTGTTCCTTGAACACCCTTGTTGGTTAGAAACATTCGGGTATGCTCGGTGTTACACCGACCCCCTTGTTGGTTAGAAACATTCGGGTACACTCGGTGTTTACACCGACACCTTGTTGGTTAGAACCATTGGGACGTGTTCCCGATGTTTATACCACCCCCAGGTTAGAAGTGTTTGGAACGTGTTCCGATGCTTATACCACCTTGTTGGTTAGAAACATTGGGACGTGTTCCCGATGTTTATGCCACCCCCCCTGTTAGAAGCGTTTGGAACGTGTTCCGACGCTTATACCACCTTGTTGGTTAGAAACATGGGGACCTGTTCCCGATGTTTATACCACCCCCCAGTTAAAAGCGTTTTGAACGTGTTCGACGCTTATACCACCTTGTTTTGGTTAGAAACATTGAGACGTGTTCCCGATGTTTATACCACCCTCCGGTGTTTGCACTGCTCTCTTTTTCCTCTCGCGTGTGACGCGTTAGGATGCTTTGGTTAAAAGCATTTGGACGGATTCCAATGCTTATACCGCTCTTTGTTTTAGCTATATAATATTTGGACGTGTTTCAATTGTTATCATTGTTCTCTGTGGTTTGTAACCTTAGGGTGTGTCCCTAGGTTCACACCATCTCTCTCTTTGCGTGTGTCACGCATTAGGATCTTGTTTCACACCTTGGGTGTGCCTGAGGGTTGTGTTGTTCTTTATCTTTCATGCGTGAGGCGTAGTTAAGATTGCATAATTTTATTACATCCTTTTTGCATGAAATGTGGTTTGGTTCATGTTTACTTGCTTATGTATGAGTTTGCTGTAGCGTTTCTTTGCATAATGCTTGCACCTAGTTGTTTCATTACATTCTCATTGCATGATCATAAGTTATGTTTGCATCGTGCATATCATTTGTATATTGTCCCAGAACTACGCAGGTTTGATTCCCTGTAAAGGGATACGGGGGCGGCCTGTGGGCGCAACCGTTCTTTGTTTGTTTGGTTATTTGTCTGAGTCTTCGACCTTGTCAAAAAATGGGTCGTCTCTGGGCTTTGACATTCATTCATATCATTTTATGACTTCTGAGTTCTGTCAAAGAGGGGCAACTGTAGACACCCCATTTTTGACCGACCTCAAGACTTAGACATCATCGTCTGTGCACTTGATGATTGTGCTTGTTTGTGCTTGTTTTGAGCGCCCGAAGTTCTCGGCGGAACGCCTTGTCTTTGAGCCTCTAAACCGTTTTTGTTTTGTGCTTGTTTTTGGGCCAAACCTTGGTGCCTCTTTCCTGGAAGGGGGAGGGGCCTTGCCGGCCACTTTTTGGCCTTGTCGGCCACTTTTTGTTTCTGTTGACCAGTTAAAGTGGCCGATCAGCTAGTTGAGGTGGCCGGTCGGCTACCTAAAGTGGCCGATGGCCATTTGTTCCCTTTTTTAGATATTTGTTTGCCAGCTGTGCCAGCTGTTGATCACTGAAGGCCATCTCCATACATGTGTATGGAGGGATGAATGCAAGCCTTTACCTTGATTTTCTATATATAGGGGGGTCTCTCCCCCATTTTGAGAGGTTGGATAATTTTGAGTAGATTTTCTCTCTCTCTCTAAAATTCTCTCTCTCTCCTCTTGTTTTATTCTTGATAGGTGATTTTCTCTACACTTTTGCACACAAGCCCTTAACCAAATTGGACCACCTTGGAGCTGAGGTCCCTTGAAGCCTATTTTGGGCTGTTGGAAGGTTGTTTGAGCCTAAAAGAGGGCCTATTTTGTGCTGTGCTTCAAGAGGTATATTACTTACCTTGTAGGCTTTATTTTAATCACTTGTTTGGCCATCTTTTTATGCTGTTTTGGGCCTAGTTTTCAACTACAAAAAGCTCTGATTTTTGGGCCTTAACATGTTGGTTTGAAGCCCTTTTGTTCTAAGGGGTTGTCTACCCTTCTTGTTGCTTATTTGTGTGAGCCTTTGCACCATCTTTTAGCATATTAAAGTCAAACCTTTTGGGCCTTTAAACCATTGAAATTCAAATTTATTTCAATGGTAAAAAACATGTTTTGAAGTCCAAAAATGGAGGGGTTAGCCTCCCCTCCTTGTGTCTCACTTGCATGCCTAGTTAGCATCACATGGTAGCATGTTTTTGTGGCTTAACTAGCTTATTTCCAGCATGTGTTTGCCTATGATTTAGCATGATTTAACTCTATTTTGGACTGCTTTGGTCATGTGAGCCTTGTTTTGTATAGTTGTAGTGCAAATGGCTTCACTAGCTTGGCATTTTAGGCCTCTAAACGTGTTTTGCTTGGAATGATTGCATGTTATAGTGTCTTTTAACATGTAATTTCAATGTATATAGCTCTGTCACATACTCATTTGTTTCACTCTTTCATTGCTTTTGAGAGTTGTGTCTTGAGTCTTGTTTGCAGGCTAACATGTGAACATGTTTTTCTAGCATTTTGTACATCAATCACAACATGATTTAGTCATTGTTTTGACTGGTTTTAACTCTGTTTTGAGTTGGTTTGGCCCTTTGACGCTTGTGTTACATGGTTATAATGCAATCTCTTTCACTAGTTTAGTGAGTTAAACTTTTTAGCATGGTTCACATGATTTGCTTGCATGTTTTAATGCCATTTTACACTCCATTTCAGCACATATAATATCAACAACCTCTCTCATTTCTTCACTTTTCATTTGCTTTGAGGGTTGGTTAACCTTTGGATTGTGTTTAAACTTGAGATTGAGATTCGTGCTTAATGATTTTAATCCTCTTTTGAGGGTTTCTACTAACCAACGACATGATCTCTCTCATGCCTTAAATCCTCCCTTGGTTGACACCTCCCTCATTAGAGGACTCTCACCTTGGACTAATCAATTAAAGAATGGATCGGTAATTAAAATGAGCAAATAAAACATGACAAGTAAAACTTGAGCAAATTAAGCATGTTGTGTTGCATTGCATGTGTTTGGATCAGACGTTAATCCAAACACAAGGGAAATGGGACGTTTCATACTCAAAGTGATGAAACGTGTCATTTTTCTTGGTCACCGTCACCCTTGATCATGCATGATAGGGCGGTAGTTGTTTTGGTCTTGTTTGTGCATTTATTGACCTTGTACAAGCTTGGTTCTCTAGCCATCATGCACTGAAAATGCTTGGTTGATGGCTTGAGAGCCAAGAGCTACAGTCCTTTGAGCTTGAGAGATGATAAGGAGGGTAACAGTACATACATTTTTTGAAAATGCATTGCTTTGCCTCTATTTGCTCTCTGTTGCAGCAAAAAGAGAAGTCTAGAAAAGAAGGTGGCCGACTGGCCACTTGATGTAGCCGACCGACCACTTAAAGTTGCTGACCGGCCAGTTAAGGTGGCCGACAGCCACTTTTGTTGGCCGACCAGCCACCAGTGAATTTTTGCAAAAATGTGTTCCTGTATTGTAGCAGAGGCAATCTGGAAGTTGGTACAATTTTTGGTGATCAAATGAGTGCAAATAGAGGCATCTGATGGCAAGGCAAGGGCATTTTTGGGTGGAGCAACCGAGCATGCATGCATCCCTGGCCCCGAGGCCATTTAATTGCTTTTGTTAGCTTAGAATAAGTTAGCTAATGCATCCATACATGTGTTGTAATTAGTTAGCTTAATTCGTTTTGTAATATTTTAATTAGCTTAGCATAGCTAGTTATTCAATTGTGTTGTAATAATTAGCTTAGCTTAGTGTAGCTTAGCTTATTCATTTGGACCCTCCTTCGCGAGGGCGCAATGTTGTAATGAGGGTGCGTGCGTGTGTGCATGTCTTCCAACCCCACGTCTTTTTTCCTTTTATATATCCGCTTTCGATGGTTAGATTAGGGACATGTTTCGATTAGCATACCTTATGCTTGCATGTTTGCATCATTCATTTGTCTTGCATGCATCGAGGCTCGGCACATCATTCAAACTACATTGTATTTCAATACTTATTTGAATACGTGTTCTAAAGCATGTTATCAAATTGTTGCAAATGCCATATTAGTAGCCGAGCTTATTAATCACATTGTTGCATGTGTCGCATTAGGCATCTTGTATAGTTAGGATCATGCAGTCTTTCTAACTATGTTTTTTTTTATTATTTTGGCTTGGAGTACTCGGTAAGTCTTTTCGCTTTAGCATACTTGCATGAATGTGGGTGTTGTCATGATAGCATGCTTGTCATGAGGCTATGTGTTTACTTGCTAAACTGCATGAATGCCTGTGGATGAAGGGTTTGTTGTTTGAATTGGAACAATTTGACGAATGTATGTTTTAAGCCCTCTTGAGGTGACAAATCATGTTTGGTGGCAAATTCAAACCATTTTCGAAAACAAACGTGAGTTGAATTTGTTCCAATTCTTGCGATTTTAGTCTATACTTGCTTGTGTGCGTCACATAGTAATGTTAACTAATAACCGGAATAAGAACACATGAGGTTTATAAAACAACATATCATGGTTAGTAGAGGCCGATCTTTTGATCGGGCGAGTAGGGGTGCTCATTTCAGGACCTTCCCTTCTCGTACCTAAGTTCCCGAGCCGAGGCAACTTTGGTGATAACGGACACGTGGCCTTTGGCATGAGTCAGGGTTTCCTAAATTTTTCCAAAAATAAAATATTTAGGTGGCGACTCTATAATCTAGCAAAGCAGTCTAATTTTGGCATTATTTGATTCAAAATCAATTTTCCAAAATGATTTGCCGGATTGGACACTTTGGTAATTATTAGTTTCACATTGCACTTGTGAGGCTAGATTTAGAATCGTGACAAGAATCCGAACTGTAGGACCAATTCCAGCTCTCTGAAAGGGGGCACGAAAAAGTCGAGCTACAGTTTCTGGCGACTTTGTTGGGGATTTAGAGAACTTGACTCGAATTCATGACATGTTGTTTTATTTACACTTATGTGTTTATTTGCATTTGCATTTGCATTGGTGCGCCTAAGTCATAGTGTTTGCCATCTGCTATTCCTGAACGGTTTGTCGGAGGCTTGCTTGAAAAAGCTTGCCATAAGGTTGATTGGCTACGAGCTCTGCCACGATGGGAACACAAACCTTGGATCTGGACTATCGTTGTACCGTTTTATCCTCCTTTCACTTTTCGGTGTTAGGAGTGAGAGGTATATTAGGTGGTCTTCTTGAGGCACCCTTTTTTGACCAATCGACCTAGTTGCATATCGGAAGCCTTAGAGACTGTTCCAAACTAGGACAGGTTGCTCACCCGAATGTACGTCTGTTTGAAACCACTTGCTTGCGTAGCGAACCCCTAGTTCCTGGCGAAATTAGGATAGGGTAACCCTATTCCATTATAGGGGTGTTTTGGCTCTCACTTGCTTGGTATGTGCTTTTAGAGTGTAACTCTACAGGAACATATGTATCAGTTGCAAGTCTGGGTATCAGTTTGAGGGTATCCGTTTTTAAGCAGAAATTTGGGACATAAATCAGTGTTTGAGTACAGATTGTCCAGCTTATGATTTCAACTGTGTGTTGTCTCTATCTACGCCGAGGTGCTGTGCGTTTATTGATTTTTGTTTCATTTGCTTTATTTTTCTTTTTGCAAGGTAGTATTTCACAATTGCTTCAGAAGAGGCAGTTACCCTCCGAGCACTCTAGACCAGAGTAAAGAGGATTTATCGATCTGAGGATCTTATTGGAGGACAACCAGTGTTTGCTTCGCTACCCCCGGTTACCAGACGGAGGAGAGTTAGGCATAGCTCACTAGTTCAGCAGTCCTCAATTCAGCAGTTACTGACTACTTCACCTGTGCTCAGTTGAACCCAATTTTCTGCTTCCACCTTAGAAAGAGAGTATACACCGGTCTTGACAGATAAGCACCTGTAGACACCCCATTTTTGACCGACCTTAAGACTCAGACATCATTGATTGAGCGCTCGGTGATGGTTCATGTTGTGCTCGTTCTGAGGTTTCGGAGTTTCGACTGAAAGCCTTACCTCCGGACCTCGGGAACCTTTTGTGCTTTACCTCGATTTGCGAACTAGGTGTTGTTTTCTCTTCCCAAAGGGAGGGAGAGGTCTCATAGACCATCTCTCAGTGGCCATAGGCTACTTTTCATGGTCGCAGGCCACTGTTCCCGTTTGAAGACCAGTTTCTAGTTTTCAGAGCCGTCGGCCGCGCGCCTCGGTTCGGGACCGCTTAACATTCTCCGTTTGGCACGGTTTTTGGCACACACCTTGTTTCCTCTGTCTAGAGGGACACTGTGGCCCGGGAGACCACCTTTGTGGTCGCACGCCACTTTCGATGCTTAACAGCCTGTTTTCAGGGCACCCGGTTGCGCGTTTTGACCCCCGAACCCTCGTTTTGCATTCGTCTTGGTTCATTTTTGGCATGGACCTTGTTTTCATTGTTTGGGAGGTGGTACAAGGGTGGGAGACCACCTTTTCTCCTTGGAGACCACTTTTGTCCCGCCAGCCGATTTTCTTGTTAGGACGCTGGTCTCCTTGGTCTTTGAGCCACATTTACTGGTCTCCAACCATACCACTAGCTTGCATTCAATGTTGAGACCATCAAATGGGGCTGCCGACCACCTTTCTTGGAGTTGACCCTTTTGAACTGGTCGGCCGACCACCTAAAGTGGCTGGCCGACCACCTAAACTGGTCGGCCTACTCCCTCCAGTTCTGTCTCTGTGAGTTGTTTCTAGCTATGCCAACTGGAAGGCACAAATTACATCCTCCACATACGTGTATGTAGGATCTTTGGCCTTGGTTTGTAGCTTCTTTGAGAAGGTTTGGCCTTGTATCTCTATAAGAGAGGCCCTCATTTTCCTTGCAAAAGGTTCAAAACTTCTTGGGAGGTAAAACATATATCTCCCTCTATATCTCTCCATTTTGGCTTCAAAAGTGCTTGGTTCTTGACCCTTTTACACTACACCTCATAGCCATACACTTCCACCATTGCTTTGAGGTCCTTGGAGGTCATTTTCAAAGGTTAAAGGTTTGGTTTTTGGTCACATAGTTGGCTGTCTTGCTGAGCTTCAAGGGTAACACACTTTTCCCTCTTTTAAGCTTTATTTTGATCCATCTCTTAGCCTTATTTGCATGCATATTTGAGTTTTGTTGTCAACTGAAAAAAGTCTTTTTTTGAGGTCATTTTGATGTTTGTTTAAGGTCATTTTGTTGTTGAGGGTCATCTACCCCCTTGTATGCTTCATTTTTCCTTGTTTAGAGCCATGCCCTAAGGCTTTTGTATTGAGCTTTGCTTGGCCCTTTAGCCACTAAAATCCAGCAGATTTTCAGTGGTTGGGATATGGTTTTGAGGTCAAAACCAGAGAGGGGTGACCATCTCTCTTGTTGTCTTGTTTACTAGCATTTTTGGCCTTACAAAGGAGCCTTCATTTGCACACCTCCAAGCCTTGTTTCAAGCCCTTTTCAGTGACTTTTAGGGCCTGCCTAGGCTCTGTGCAAAGTTGGTTTTGTCACCTTGGGTGTGTCTCTTGCATGTGTAGAATAACCCCTCTTATAGCCTATCAATGGAGCATGACATTCTCGCATGCATTGATCATGTTTCAGTGGATTTTTGGGCTTTATTTGGCATGTCATGTCTCTGACTTTTGCTGGTTTAGTGGCCTCTTGAATGCTTCATATGCTTGTAGTGTAATCTATGTTCACTAGCTCACATTGCATGTTGTTTCGGCCTTTGATTCTAGCATATTTTGGCCATATTCTAAACTGATTTTATTCATGATTTGGGCTGCCTTAGCTCTATTTTGTGGTCCCATGGTCGAATGATGCTTGCCATGCATGCTTGTAGTGTAATACCCATGCTTAGCTTCGAGTTTTGAAGCCTCTAGCATGCTTAACTTGAGTTGTTTTCATGTTTTGGCATCATTGAACATGCTATTTCAGAGCTTATACTTGTGCCATATTCCCATGTTTTCCACTCTTTAAATGCATTTGAGAGTTACCCTTGTATGCCTCATTTTTGGGCTATTGCATGAACTTCATTTTTGTGCACTTCAAGCCATCATCTTAGTCCATTTTGCCACTGTTGTGGGTCTGCATAGGGACTGTTTGGGGTTAGTTTGGTCATTTGGGCATCACTTTGCATACCTCTAGTGTAATGCACTTCACTAGTTTCGGTAATTGTGTCATCCAACATGCATTGGGTGAGTTGTTTGCATGATTCAGAACCATCTTGTATGTCATTTCAGAGCTAGAACATGTGTCATTGTATGCCATATTTCATCCTTGTCATGCTTTGGTAGAGTTGCATTTTGTACCTTAGGCTTTGATCCCTTGCATTGTGCATGCTTGTGTGTGTGTGTCATTGCCTCGTTTTCATCATGTTTGGCCACTGATTTGGGTGTGGCCGAGGCCCATCCATCTTGGTTTAAGTCCATCTTGCATTGTGTATGCCCTATAGTCCATGTTATCGCATGTTTGATCATTGCATCGCGTATGCCTCGTTCATAACATTGCATATGTTAGTGCATTGTATATGCATGCCATATAATCCATGTGCATTGAGTATGTCATTGATTAGTTCATAGCATTGTGTATGCCATTTGCATGCTTGCATGTCATTCCGTGCATCTTCGCATCAGTTAGTTACATTGCATTTAGATCGCATGCTAGAGTTGCATTTGTCCATACATTGTTTGTTGCATTGTGTCTGGAGTAGGGTTTAGTCCAAACACGGGAAATGAGGGACGTTTCATACTCAAAGTGACGAAATGTGCCTCGATTCTTGGTCACCGACACTCTTGACTATCCATGATAGAGTTGTTGGCTTTAGGTGTTTACATGTGCATTCATTTCACATTGAGTCGTGCAATTCGATTCCTCGGCCATCATGCATCGGGATGCGTGATTGGTGGCCCGAGGATCGAGGACTACACTCTCTAGAGCTTATGCAATGATGGAGAGAATGGTCGGGCACACATATGTTGAAAATACCTTGCCTTCTCTCTCCCTTGCCTTTGTTGCAGAAAAAGCAGAAACCAGGAGAATGAACTGGTCGGCCGACCAGGTTTTTTGGCAGGCCGACCACCTTTTCTGGTCTTCACCACCAAGGGTGGTCGGCAGGTGGTCTCCCTTGTCCATAGCTTGGTCAGCAGCTTTCCCATAGCTTCCTGGGGTGGAGTTTCATCTCTCTGGAGCCTCGTGCAACTTTCTGAAATCAATTGCAAACAAAGGCGAGCCGGTGCATCGCGATGGATTTCCCAACAAGGCGACTCGAGCATGCATGCATCCTTTATCATTCGGAACAGAGCTGAGGCAGTCCATTTCATGTAGCTTGCTTGCTAATTTATTTGCTTCCTTAGTTTAATTTGTTAATTAATGTTGTGTAATATTTAACTGTAATTCGTTATTCATTTCGATTGTGTAATAACTAGTTTAATTAGCTTAGATTAGCTAGTCGGTTCTGTATTATTCATTTGGACCCTCCGAGAGAGGGCAATGTTGTAATAAGTGTGCGTGTGTGTGATGTATGTCTTCTAACCCCACGTCTTACTCCCTTTTATTTACCTGCTTATGATGGTTAGTTTTAGGGCATGTTTTAATTAGCATCCTTATGCTCGCATGTTTGCATCCATTCATTTGTCTTGCATGCACCGGGCTCGGCGCATCATACTAATTGCATAGCATTTCAATTCCAACTTGAACACGTGTATCAAGTTGCCGCATTTCACATGCCATTCTTAGAATAGCCGAGCCTATTTTAGTTGCATTTTGTATGTATTACGTTAGCCATCTTAACATGAACTAGGATCATGCACGATTCCTAACTAGTTTCTTGTTTTGGCTCGGAGTACTAGGTAAGCTTTTATGCTTTAGCATCTTACATGAGTGTGAGTGTTGCCATGATAACATGCTTACCATGAGGCTATGTGCTTATGTGATATAACTGCCTGAATGCGTGTGGGTGAAGGTTGGGTTGCTTGAATTAGAATAATTCATCAAAATCGTGTTTTTGCCTACTTGTGAGTAGCAAACTTCAAACCGCCTTCCAAACAAACGGATATGCGATGCTTTGTTCCAAATTAGGCGATCTAGTTTATACTTGTGTGTTGTGCGCATCACATAGTAAATTATAGCTAATTAACTGGAATAAGAGCACATATATTTTTAAAAACAAGATATCATGTTTAGTAGTGGTCGATCTTTGATTGGGCGAGCAGGGGTGCTCATTGCATGACCTTCCCCAATCGTACCCAAGTTCCCGAGCCGAGGCAACTTTGGTGATGACGGACACGTGGCCTTAGGCACGAGTCAGGGTTTCCTAAATTCTCCTAAAATAAAATATTTAGGTGGCGACTCTGTATTTGGCAAAGCAGTCCATGTTTGGCACTTCTTTCTAAAAATTAGTTTTGCAAAACAATTTGCTGGATTTGGGCTCTTTGGTGATTTATCAATCTCGTATTGCACTTTGCGAGATTAGATTCAGAACCGTGACCTTTGCGTCCGAACTGTAGTGAGCCCAATGGACAAAACGGGAATTCTCCCGGGACGTTTGGGGACGTCTACAGTTTCTAGCGACTCTGCTGGAGATTTAGAGAACTTGACTCGAACTCATGATATCTTGTTTTGATTACACTTATGTGTTTCTTTGCATTGCATTTGCATTGGTGCGCCTAGGACACCATGTTTGCCATCTGCTATTCCTGAACGGTTTGCCGGAGGCTCGCTTTGAGAAGCGTGCCATAAGGTTGACCGGTTACGGGCTCTGCCATGATGGGAACATAAACCCCGATTTTTACTGGGGCACCCTTTTTGACCATTCAACCTAGTGCATATTCGGAATCCATAGTGACCATTCCAAACTAGGACAGGTTGCTTACCCGATTGTAGGTTGTTTGAAACCGCTGCGTACGTAGTGAAACCCTAGCTCCTGACAAAATAGGACAGGGAAACCCTACCCCAACATAGGGATGTTTTGGCTCTCACTTGCTATGTGCTTTTAGAGTGCGTCTCTACAGGCATGCATGTATCAGTTTGTAAGTCTGGGCATCAGGCCTGCGGGCATCAGTATCATTATTTGGGAATCAGTTATATCCGCGGGTATCAGATTCAGTTTGGGGCAGTAATTTGGGGAATAGTGATCAGTGGTCGAATACAGTTCTTCAGCTATGTCCATATTTGTATTGATTGGGCTGAGACGCTGCCTGTTTTCTCTTTCAGTTTAAAGACTCAGTTCAGAGCAACCAGTGTTCTCCCCTACTGAGGCAGAGCAAGAAAAGACTCACCGATTCATCAGATCCATCAGTCACCAGTTATACCACCTCTGTCCAGTTCAGTGGACTTATGACGACCCACAATTCAGAGGAAATTATGGTTATGGCAGCCGCACTAAACCAAGGAATCATTTTACAGGATGAGACCGATGTTAAGGTACCACACCCGCCCAGATCGCCGGCCGCACATCCCATCTGGGAACCCCAGTTATTTCAAACCCGTGAGCCCACCACCTTTGAGCTGATGGGAATGATTGGCGATCTTCAAAGATCTGTGGCTGATCTAGCCTATAAAATGTCGGCCCCGCCACCAACTGCATCGTATGCTGGGAATTTTATGCCGCAGGAGCCCCCGTTACTGGGGCGAATTGTAATTGAGTTCAACCAACCTGAAGCTGTCTCAAGCTCTAGCAATGACATGTCGACGACAACAGGGCTTCGCACTGAAGTAGCAACCCAAACCGTCCACCAAGCTGAGGCTAGTGGAAAGAACAAGGTGAAGGTGGACACTGATCCCTATAAACAACTCCAGCAGGCTGTGGAGGCTCTGAAAGCCGGAGGGTTGAATAAGCAGCAAGTACTCACAGTTGTGGCTAAGACTGTGGATGATACTTTCCCCACTCAGACTGAGGGCAGTTCAAGCCAAGGGACAAATCGAGAGGAGGGTCATCATACCAGAACCGTTCCCTCCAACCCTAATTCTGCACCCAGGAAAAATCAGCAAGCCAAGCCTATACCTGCCGATCCCTTTGCTAGTGCATGCAGCAAAAATCCACAAACCTCGAAGTATCTACCCCGAGGTCGCAGGGTTCTCCATGCCCTCTATATGCCTTTGTCCAAGGCTCTTCAAATCCTTGCTGAAAAGGGGCATCTTAAACCAATCGGGCCTCAGCCTCTCCCTGCTCGTCTTCCACCCGGCCATGATACTACCCAGTGCTGTGCGTACCATCAACAAACCGGTCATAGCACCGACAATTGCTTCCGTCTTCGCCACGAAGTACAGGATTTGTTTGACAACGGGGTCGTCCTCCCACCAAGTTCAGCGAAGTCTATCGTCACTGGATCAATGAACTTGGAGGATAGTATAAGTATGTGATCGGGGGATGAACCACCTGCGGGCGGCGCTCAGGTTACTCCAGATGTGGCGTATGGCACGCCCTGTTTTGAGCATTTGCGAATGCTAGTTTTGTACTTTCTGACTCGGGTATTAGGGGACAGTCTTGTTGTGTTATCTGTAGTCAGTTTTTTTGTACTAAGTCCGTTGGGTCTGTCTTGTGATATTGAGTCAGTCTTGTTGTATAGGAGTCGAGTAATTCTGGGGGTGTTACCTCAGATATCACTATTTTGTTTAGTGTTTGTCTTTTCACTTTCTTTTGAGTTTGTTTCTGCCGTGGAGCTAGTTACACTAGAAGATCTGAATGAAACAGCAGTGATTTTCGCACTCTTGTGTTTGCTTCTGCCTTGTGCTACTTGTGCCAGAAGTTCTGAATCAGATGGCAGTATTTGATTAAAAAACTGTGTCTTTTCTGTGCTTTGAAATCATTACATAGACCTGAGTTTTTCAAAACTTTTTGAACATTGTGATGAAAACAAAGAGGAAGGAATTCCTCAGGATTTGTAAAAAAATTGATCAATTGAGAGAAAGAGAGGCATGCTAAGCCCTTAATAAATGAGATCATGTTCGTTAATGTGAGTACTAAGAAGGATCCTGGCTTGATCCAGATTGGTTCTGCATTGTCTTCGATGCGAGCGATTAGTCACTTTCTTAAAAGATTTCAAAAAAATGTTTTGCGTGGTTCTACGAAGACCTGTGTGGAATCACTCTTGAGATTGTACAACTTAGAATCGCTCTCAGCCTCGAGACTCAACCCCTTTGCTTCCAAACCTTGAACCTTAATTCAGAATGTTCAACGGTCAATCACAATGTAAGGCCCGTGTGGGTAGATCAGAAGCAGCCTATGAACTAGGGGTGAGAATATCAGATGTGATCATAGGAAGCTTACGAAGCTAGATCAAAAGCAGCGCTTGAACTAGGGGTAAAAATGTCAGATGCGCTCGAAGAGTCAAAGATGAGTCTATTCTGCAAACCAAGGAAGATTGGCAAGAATGCCAAATCCCAGAAGGGGGAAAGAAGAAAGTATTGCTAAAGGATAATCGAGTTCGTATCCACAACACTAGGGGCAAATTCAGCCCCCCAATGGATGGACTCCTGCATCGTTAGCGAACAGCAGCCATTCTCCCGGTTTTAGATGACTTCAGGATCTCAAAACCATTTGACATGGACAAAGCTACACTTTTACCCTTGAGAGGCTCGCAGGGCCGAAAACCCGGAAGGGCGACCCAGGCAAAAGTTAGAGCAAGAAAAAGAACAAAAAGAACAAAAAAAAGAAAAATGCAAAGAATGAAAAAAAAAAAGAAAAAGAAGAAAAATGAAGAAAATGAAAGGAAAAGATGAAAAAGAAAAAAGTAGAAAAGAAATGAAAAGAATTGAAAAGAAAAGAAGAACATAGCTCGCACAGTTGAAAACCCGGAAGGGCGGCCTTAGCAAAAGTTAGAGCGCTAAAGGAGAGGTTAATACCCGAGTGTACCTTAATCCCGAACTACGTAAGGCTTGATTCCCATCTTTGGGATACGTAGGCAACTTCATTCTGAAGTCCAGCCGTAAAACATTTCAAATTCGACTGTGTCCATGTGATAGTTCTGGTCATCTTTGTCTTCTCTGTATCCGAGAATTTGGTCGTAATTGTCACTGTGAGGACTGGTTGCCAAGTGCTGCGACGCTATTCAGACTAGGAGCAACTCTCCGTTGTCGTGTAGTGCTGCGGTGCTATTCAGACTAGAGGCAACTTTCAGTTGCCATGTAATGTCGTTCAGACAAGAGGCAATTTTCCATTTGTTTTGGATTTGAGGTTGTGCATCTCAAGAGTAAATTCTGCGTTGGTCGAGCCGTGGCCATTTGCAAAAATAATTTTTGAGAATTTTTAATGAGGTTGACTAATTCTCTAAAAAATTATTCTATTTTTCTAAAATTGGACCATTTCTTAGACCCAAAAAAGGAAAATTTTCAGTGCTCATAACCTGACTTGCATGATTTCAAATCAGAAAATCGAACAAGTGTGTTAATCTAACTCTTATTTTGGTTAAAATTGTTTTAGTAGAAGCAAAAAATAAAAAATGGTCAAAGTGATGGACTAGGGGCACAGTTGAGTCAGGTTTTCTGTCTTTTCCCCTTTATCAATGCACTTGCCAGAAAGGGCATCATACCTGCCGGAAAAGGGCACCACTGAAGCTAACCGCAAAAAGACAGAAAGCTCTCACATCCTCCAAGCAACGAGGTATCAAGCCAAGTGCGAAGCACGAACTGGAATGGAGCAAGGTATTCCACTCCCTCATTCGAACAGACCTGATCACGTCCAAACTCCCCAGCAGAGCATCGTCAACCGATATCAACTGCAGATTTGCTACACACCCAGATGTAGCGCAGCTCCTCTGTGGGAGAAACTCATTGTTGTGAACAAGAATAGGAATCTAGTAGAATACTAGGGGCAAGAGCCCACAACTTCCTTCATATCCATCAACCACCCAAGGAAGGGATAAAAAAATGAGAGATTGAATAATAGAGAGATGTGCGCTGAGAGGAAAAGTGAGTAAAAGGCTTTTTCAGAAAAACAAAGCCTGAGGGCCAAGTGATGTGAGAATCACAAATGAGAAAGGGTGGGGAACAATACCCGAAGAAACTGGCTCCTCAGGAACTAAGAGGTCTCTCGCCATTGGAACACGTTTGAGTGTCGTGTCTCTTGTTTTTGTTTGTCTCGATTCTTGTTTTGAGCCATTTTAAGTGTCTGTGTTTGTGTTTAGGTTGTTTACCTTTTGTTTTTCTTTGTTGAGTCGTAGTGCGCTGTGTTCAGTCGTAGGCTCAATACCCGATTGAGAACCCCTTTCTCATTTCAATTTCAAAAATAAATCGTTTTGTGCTCAGAGTGTTGTGCCATTCTCCACATTTGTGCAAAACAAGAATTCGTTCTTTCATAAACCACCGGGTCCAACCCAGGTCATGTCAAAACAATGAAACTAGGACCTATCTGAAGGTATGGGTTCCTGATTGCGAAGCAAAGGAAATTAAGGAAAATTCGGAGCATCTGAGTGTGTTTCAACTTCTGCAAGTTCCCTCTTTATATCCCGTGTGTTAAAAATTAAAAGAATGCTGTGTTATGAGCTGTGTGTTCAGAGTGAGCAGTGTTCAGAATGGGCTGTATATTCAGAATAAGCTGTGAACAGAATAAATCAAGTACCGTGTTGTGGGCTATGTGTTCAGAGGGAACAATGTTCAGAATGGGCTGTATGTTCAAAATAAGTTGTGTGCAGTATACAGAATGTACAGAGAATACAGAATGCTGAGTACAGAATCAGAATACAGAATACTGGGTGCAGAGAGCTGAGTGCAGAATATACAGAAAATGCAGGATGCTGAGTGCAGAACGTAAAATACAGAATGTAATGTGTGCCATGTGCAGTGTACAGACAATCGAAAGCAGAATTGTAAATCAAGAGGGTAGAATGTACCTCCTAGGCTCGCCAGCAGCCCCCAACTATGGTCCCCCGTTTACGGGAGGTCGCCCTCGTGTAGCAGTAAAGGGTAGCGAGGGCAGCGCCACCCCAATGAAAAAGCTGGACCCATGATAGGTCCACCAGAGCACTAAGTAGATAAAGCCCAACTGTGTTCCCCCTGTCGGAGAACAGTGTGGTCCCGAAGAGGAATATCAAAAATCCCTGGGCATACTGATATATGGCCTCAATGGTTCGGGGCATAGTCCTCCGGTACTACTCTGAGAACCAGGTGTACCTGACCTTGCCTGATGATCTGTCGATCGGCAGACGATCTCCAAGCAGATAAATCCACGCAGCCTTCCACTCGCCCATATCTGCGTCGTATGGAATCGACCGGCCTCCTACGTCAAGGCCCGTCAGTATAGAGAAATCAAATGGGGTCATCGTCATGTCCCCCGTAGTCGAAAAATGGAAAGAGTTGGTGGTGTCCCACCATCTCTCTACAAGTGCGCCCAAGAGGGTCCTGCTTGCTGGATGACGTGACAATCCCGAATAGAATGGGCCAAATCCTACCTCGCCCACAATGTGTCAGACAGTATCTGGGAGCTCCGTGTATCACTCCCTCGCAAGGATAGATCCATAACCCCGTGTGAAACGGGAGGACACCTGCATTCAGAATGAATAGATATATTCAGTTCAGATTCAAATGAATGAGCTGCGTGCAGATAAAATGTTTGAGCCATGTGTTCGAAATGAAATGACTGAGCTGCGTGCAGATAAAATGTTTGAGCCGTGTGCAGATAAAATGTTTGAGCCGTGTGTTCAAAGGGAAATGAATGAGCTGCGTGCAGATAAAATGTATGGGCAGTATGTTCAAAGTGAAATGAATGAGCTGCGTGCAGATAAAATGTATGGGCAGTATGTTCAAAGTGAAATGAATGAGCTGTGTGTTCAAAGTCAACAGTTTGAGCTGCGTGTTCAAAAATTACAAAATGCGTGAGCTGCTTGTTCACTTCAAAATTTTTGAGCTGCGTGTTCAAAATTTCAAAAATTCGTGAGCTGCGTGTTCACTTCAAATTTTTGAGCTGCGTGTTCAAAATTTCAAAATTCGTGAGCTGCGTGTTCACTTCAAAATTTTTGAGTTGCGTGTTCAAAATTTCAAAAATTCGTGAGCTGCGTGTTCACTTCAAATTTTTGAGCTGCGTGTTCAAAATTTCAAAAATATGTGGGCTGCGTGTTCACCAAAACTTTTGAGCTGCATGTTCAAAATTTCAAAAAGATGTGGGCTACGTGTTCACCAAAACATTTGAGCTGCGTGTTCAAAATTTCAAAATGATGTGAGCTGCGTGTTCACCAACAAAGTTTGAGCTGCGTGTTTAAAATTTCAAAAAGATGTGAGCTGAGTGTTCACCACCAAAGTTTGAGCTGTGTGTTCAAATTTCAAAAATGTGAGCTGCTTGTTCACGACAAAAATATGAGCTGCGTGTTCAGAAATTCAAAAGGTTGAGCTGTGTGTTCAAAATGCAAAAGTGTACTGTGTTATGAGCTGTGTGCTGATCGAAACAGAATGCAGTGTTATGGACCGTGTGTTCAGATGGAGCAGTGTTGTAAGCCGTGTGCAAATTAAAAGAATGCTGTCTTTTGAGCTGTGTGTTTAGAATGAGCAGTGTTATAAGTCGTGTGCAAATTGAAAGAATGTTGTGTTATGATTGACCAGTGTTGTAAGCCGTGTGCAAATTAAAAGAATGTTGTGTTATGGACCGTGTGATCAGATTGAGCAGTGTTGTGAGCCGTGTGCAAATTAGCAGAATACCGTGTTATGAACTGCGTGTTCAGAATTGAATAGTGTGCTACGTTATGTGCTGTGTGCCAATAAGACCAAATACTGTATTATGAACTGCGTGTTCAGATTGAATAGTGTGCTATGTTATGAGCTGTGTGCCCGAAAATGAGCTGTGTGCCAAAAATTGAGCTGTGTGCCCCCAAACAAGCTGTGTGCCTGAGATCTGCTGTGTGCCCCCAAAATGAGCCCTGTGCCCAAAAAGTGAGCTGTGTGCCCGAATGAGCTGTGTGCCCAAAAAGAGCTGTGTGCCTAGATAAATAGAGTGTTGTGTTTCGAGCTGCGTGCCAAATGAACATAATATTATGTCGTAAGCCGTATGCCAAGACTTGCATTGTGCATGCATTTTATCGCGCTATTTCGCACATCGCACTGTTTTGTGCAGTTTACACTCGCGCTTTCCTGCGCATCGCACTGTTTTGTGCAGTTTATACTCGCGTTACCTTGCGCACCACACCTTACCTGCATCGCACTGTCTTGTGCACGTTGTATTTTTGTATCATTCGCACTGTCTTGTGCACTCCCTGGTCTAGGAGACCTTAAATCCTCTAGTCTAGGAGACTTTAAATCCTGCATCTTCATTCGCACTGTCTTGTGCACTCTTGGAGACCTTAAATCCTCTAAAGGTGCAATTTCTTTGGTGTTTGTCGTACCCGAACGACTTCTGGTGGTCTGGTATAACCACCTGCATGTGTTTGCGGTAAGTTCCTAGGAGACCAACTGAGATGGTGGAAACTAGAGTTCGAATGGCTTATGCCTAGAACACAAAGGTTCGGAATTTTCGAGACTAAAGTCTGGTTTAAATACCCAGGGGAATATCCTCTGCTTGAAATCTGTATGGCAGCCCCATAGATTGAGATAGCATGTGTATGCACCTCAATTCTGGATACTGAACCAACCTAGTCTGTCACCCTGTTGGAGAATAGGGAAAGCTGTGACCATAGTCAGGGAGAAAAGTAGTACCTGCGGTTCAACCGAGAAGAAGGGGAAGGTCCCCAGCAGCATGCGGTAGGTCGTTGCCAATTGTCCCTGTAAGGTACCTTCACTTCCTAACTACTACATCATCTAGTATGTCCATTGCATTGTACATAGAATATATTGCATGCATTTACTGCATATCCATTGTATCACTTGCTCCTTTCCATGTTAAGCTTAGTCTGGCATGTGCCCATACTTTTCGCGTTAAAGCATGGTTATGTGATTATGTGTACGCGCCTATTCCACTGAGAAAATTGTGGTTTGAGGGTGACGGCACCATTTCTGTGATAGACGTGGTTTGTTTGTGTCCATGCCTTTTCTAGGAAAAATGTGGTTTGGCCGCGTGCTTTATTCAATTCATCCATTACATCCATTTCATCGTATTTTAGTTTGTTACATTCAGCATTTAGGATCACGATCTTTCCTCAGCAGATCATTCCCCACTTATATCATGCCACCCAATTACTTGTACTTTGTGGTCTCTCTGCGAAACACATAGTTTTGCATGTGCTCGCACCCCTTTCACGTTGAAACACGGTTCTGTTATGTGTAAGCATCCATGCTGAGTTGTGGCCAATACTAAGATGTAGGCACTTAGCATGTGTTAGGTGTCGTTCGGCTCATGCCCACTGCCTTTTCTGTGTTAAAAGTAGTTTGATTTAGCATCTCCATCCATTTATGATATTTGTGTGGTTTTGTATTGCTTGTGGTTTGATCATCTCACATGCATTCCATATCATTTGTATTGTTTTGTTACATTGTATATCATTTACACTGTTTTGTTATATTGTGCATGCATTTTATCGCGCTATCTTGCGCGCCTCATCTACACTTGTTAGTGCATTGCATTGTTTTGTATCTCTACCGCATTGTTATGCGTTACACTTAGGTTGCATTATCATGCACCCACACTTTGCTTGCGTCGTCACGCACTTTTCATTTGCATTGCCATGCATATCTCTAACGAATATTGTACCTGTTGAGTTTCTTTCTTTTACAGGCATGATATTGTATGTATGGTTCATTTGAAGCTGGTGCAACCAGACGAACCGGACAGTATTGTATTCTCCGTGTGAGACGTAGTGAGAATTGATAATTCTCTTACATCCTTTCTGCATGTAATCTAGTTTGGTTTGATTTCATTCGCCGGCTTAAACTGTTGCATTTATTGTGAATATTTGCTTCATTACAGCTCGCTTTGCATAAATCATGAGTTATGTTCGGCTTTGTGCATATCGTTTTGCATTTTGCCCCTGCCTGCGGGCACATCTCTTGCTTATCCCGCATGTTTGTCTAAGTCTTCGGCCTTGTCAAAAATGGGTCGTCTCTAGGCTTTGACATTCACTCCCGTCATGTATGACTTTCGAGTTCTGTCAAAGAGGGGCAATTGTAGACACCCCATTTTTGATCGACCTTAAGACTCAAACGTCATCGATTGAGCGCTCGATGATGGTGCATGTTGTGCTCGTTCTGAGGTTTCGGAGTTTCAGCTGAAAGCCTTACCCCCGAACCTCGGGACCCTTTTGTGCTTTACTTCGGTTTGTGAATCAGGTCTTGTTTTCTCTTCCCGAAGGAGGGAGAGGTCTCGTAGACCATCTCTCAGTGGTCGTAGGCTACTTTTCGTGGTCGCAGGCCACTGCTCCTATTTGGAGACCAGTTTCCGATTTTTGAAGCCGTTAGCCGCGCGCCTCGGTTCGGGACCGCTTAACATTTTACGTTTGGCACGGTTTTTGGCACACACCTTGTTTCCTCTATCTCCTTTGTGGTCGCATGCCACTTTCGATGTTTAACGGCCTGTTTTCGGGGCACCCGGCTGCGCGTTTTGACCCCCGAACCCTTGTTTTACATCCGTCTTGGTTGATTTTTGACATGGACCTTGTTTTCATTGTTTGGGAGGTGGTACAAGGGTGGGAGACCACCTTTTCTCCTTGGAGACCACTTTTGTCCCGCCAACCTGTTTTCTTGTCAGGAAGCAGGTCTCCTTGGTCTTTGAGCCACATTTACTGGTCTCCCACCATACCACTAGCTTTCATTCAATGTGGAGACCATCAAATGGGGCTGCCGACCACCTTTCTTGGAGTTGACCCTTTTGAACTGGTCGGTCAACAACCTAAAGTGGCTGGCCGACCACCTGAATTGGTCGGCCTACTCCCTCCAGTTCTGTCTCTGTGAGTTGTTGCCAGCTATGCCAGCTGGAAGGCACAGATTACATCCTCCATACACGTGTATGGAGGATCTTTGGCCTTGGTTTGTAGCTTCTTTGAGAAGCTTTGGCCTTGTATCTCTATAAGAGAGGCCCTCCTTTTCCTTGCAAAAGGTTCAAAACTTCTTGGGAGGCAAAACATATATCTCCCTCTGTATCTCTCCATTTTGGCATCAAAAGTGCTTGGTTCTTGACCCTTTTACACTACACCTCATAGCCATACACTTCCACCATTTCTTTGAGGTCCTTGGAGGTCATTTTCAGAGGTTAAAGGTTTGGTTTTTGGTCACATAGTTGGCTGTCTTGCTGAGCTTCAAGGGTAACACACTTTTCCCTCTTTTAAGCTTTATTTTGATCCATCTCTTAGCCTTATTTACATGCATATTTGAGCTTTGTTGTCAACTGAAAAAAATCTTTTTTTGAGGTCCTTTTGATGTTTTTTAAGGTCATTTTGTTGTTGGGGGTCATCTACCCCTTTGCATGCTTTATTTTTTCTTGTTTTGAGCCATGCCGTAAGGCTTTTGTATTGAGCTTTGCTTGGCCCTTTAGCCACTAAAATCTAGTAGATTTTCAGTGGTTGGGATGTGGTTTTGAGGGCCAAAACCAGAGAGGGGTGACCCTCTCTCTTGTTGTCATGTTTACTAGCATTTTTGGCCTTACAAAGGAGCCTTCATTTGCACACCTCCAAGCTTTGTTTCAGGCCCTTTTTAGTGACTTTTAGGGCCTGCCTAGGCTCTGTCTAGAGTTGGTTTTGTCACCTTGGGTGTGTCTCTTGCATGTGTAGAATAACCCCTCTTATAGCCTATCAAAGGAGAATGACATTCTCGCATGCATTGATCATGTTTCAGTGGGTTTTTAGGCTTTATTTGGCATGTCATGTCTCTGAATTTTGCTGGTTTAGTGGCCTCTTGAATGCTTCATATGCTTGTAGTGTAATCCATGTTCACTAGCTCACATTGCATGTTGTTTTGGCCTTTGATTCTAGCATATTTTGGCCATATTCTGAACTGGTTTTATTCATTATTTGGGCTGCCTTAGCTCTGTTTTGAGGTCCCATGGTCGAATGATGCTTCCCATGCATGCTTGTAGTGTAATACCTATGCCTAGCTTTGAGTTTTGAAGCCTCTAGCATGCTTAACTTGAGTTGTTTTCATGTTTTGGCATCATTGAACATGTTATTTCAGAGCTTATACTTGTGCCATATTCCCATGTTTTCCACTCTTTAAATGCGTTTGAGAGTTGGGCTTGTATGCCTCATTTTTGGGCTATTGCATGAACTTCATTTTTGTGCACTTCAAGCCATCATCTTAGTCCATTTTGCCACTATTGTGGGTCTGCATAGGGACTGTTTGGGGTTGGTTTGGTCATTTGGGCATCGCTTTGCATACCTCTAGTGTAATGCACTTCACTAGTTTCGGTAATTGTGCCATCCAACATGCATCGGGTGAGTTGTTTGCATGATTCAGAACCATCTTGTATGTCATTTCAGAGCTGGAACATGTGTCATTGTATGCCATATTTCATCCTTGTCATGCTTTGGTAGAGTTGCATTTTGTACCTTAGGCTTTGATCCCTTGCATTGTGCATGCTTGTGTGTGTGTCATTGCCTCGTTTTCATTATGTTTGGCCACTGATTTGGGTGTGGCCGAGGCCCATCCATCTTGGTTTAAGTCCATCTTGCATTGTGTATGCCCTATAGTCCATGTTATCGCATGTTTGATCATTGCATCGCGTATGCCTCATTTATAACATTGCGTATGTTAGTGCATTGCGTATGCATTCCATATAATCCATGTGCATTGAGTATGCCATTGATTAGTTCATAGCATTGTGTATGCCATTTGCATGCTTGCACATCATTCCGTGCATCTTCGCATCACTTAGTTGCATTGCATTTAGATCGCATGCTAGAGTTGCATTTGTCCATACATTGTTTGTTGCATTGTGTCTGGAGTAGGGTTTAGTCCAAACACAGGAAACGAGGGACGTTTCGTACTCAAAGTGACGAAACGTGCCTCGATTCTTGGTCACCGACACTCTTGACTATCCATGATAGAGTTGTTGGCTTTAGGTGTTTACATGTGCATTCATTTCACATTGAGTCGTGCAATTCGATTCCTCGGCCATCATGCATCGGGATGCGTGATTGGTGGCCCGAGGATCGAGGACTACACTCCCTAGAGCTTATACAATGATGGAGAGAATGGTCGGGCACACATATGTTGAAAATATCTTGCCTTCTCTCTCTCTTGCCTTTGTTGCAGAAAAAGCAAAAACCAGGAGAATGAACTGGTCGGCCGTCCAGGTTTTCTGGCAGGCCGACCACCTTTTCTGGTCTTCACCACCAAGGGTGGTCGGCAAGTGGTCTCCCTTGTCCATAGCTTGGTCAGCAGCCTTCCCACAACTTCCTGGGGTGGAGTTTCATCTCTCTAGAGCCTCGTGCAACTTTCTGAAATCAATTGCAAACAAAGGCGAGCCGGGGCATCGCGATGGATTTCCCGACAAGGTGACTCGAGCATGCATGCATCCTTTATCATTCGGAACAGAGCTGAGGCAGTCCATTTCATGTAGCTTGCATGCTAATTTATTTGCTTCCTTAGTTTAATTTGTTAATTAATGTTGTGTAATATTTAGCTGTAATTCGTTATTCATTTCGATTGTGTAATAACTAGTTTAATTAGCTTAGATTAGCTAGTCGGTTTTGTATTATTTATTCGAACCCTCCGAGAGAGGGCAATGTTGTAATAAGTGTGCGTATGTGTGATGTATGTCTTCCAACCCCACGTCTTTCTCCCTTTTATTTTCCAGCTTATGATGGTTAGTTTTAGGGCATGTTTTAATTAGCATCCTTTTGCTCGCATGTTTGCATCCATTCATTTGTCTTGCATGCACCGGGCTCGGTGCATCATACTAATTGCATAGTATTTCAATTCCAACTTGACACATGTATCAAGTTGCCGCATTTCATATGCCATTCTTAGAATAGCCGAGCCTATTTTAGTTGCATTTTGCATGTGTTGCATTAGCCATCTTAACATGAACTAGGATCATGCACGATTCCTAACTAGTTTCTTATTTTGGCTCGGAGTACTAGGTAAGCTTTTATGTTTTAGCATCTTACATGAGTGTGAGTGTTGGCATGATAGCATGCTTACCATGAGGCTATGTGCTTATGTGATATAACTGCTTGAATGCCTGTGGGTGAAGGTTGGGTTGCTTGAATTGGAATAATTCATCAAAACCGTGTTTTATCCTACTTGCGAGTAGCAAACTTCAAACCGCCTTCCAAACAAACGGTTATGCGATGCTTTGTTCCAAATTAGGCGATCTAGTCTATACTTGTGTGTTGTGCGCATCACATAGTAAATTCTAGCTAATTAACCAGAATAAGAGCACATATGTTTTCAAAAATAAGATATCATGTTTAGTAATGGCTGATCTTTGATCGGGCGAGCAGGGGTGCTCATTGCATGACCTTCCCCAATCGTACCCAAGTTCCCGAGCCGTGACAACTTTGGTGATGACGGACACGTGGCCTTAGGCACGAGTCAGGGTTTCTTAAATTCCCCTAAAATAAAATATTTAGGTGGCGACTCTGTATCTGGCAAAGCAGTCTATGTTTGACACTTCTTTCTAAAAATCAATTTTTCAAAACAATTTGCCGGGTTTGGGCTCTTTGGTGATTTATTAATCTCGTATTGCACTTTGCGAGATTAGATTTAGAATCGTGACATTTGAGTCCGAACTGTAGTGAGCCCAATGGACAAAACGGGAATTCTCCTGGGACGTTCGGGGACGTCTACAGCACCCCGCAGACAATATGGAGGATATGATGCGCCGACTTCAACAAACCATTGAGGCCATGCAGTTGGACGTTGCTCGCCAAGAAGAAGTTACCGCTCGCCAAACGGAGATTGCAGCCCAACAGGTTAAACTGATTGCTAGACTTTAACAGCAACAACAACCACAACAAGCAGCAGCTTCTGCTTCACATCCACCCCATGTCAGGGTTTCAATACCTGGGGATACAACTAATGTCCAGGAGAATGCGGACATTCTGACAGAGCCAGTCCCACTCTAGACTTCCAAAGCACCAGCCTACCCAACAGAGGCACCCTTTGAGTTTGAGGTCGACTCTACGGTGCTAAATGTGAGCAAGCTTGAGAGGCTTTTCAAACGAGCTCAGGGTGTCAATTCCATCCCAGATATAGAGGATGACTATACCAATGCAACGGTGACTTTTCCAGATAGGTTTAAAATGCCATATATAGACCGCTTTGACGGTTCGGGTGATCCCATGGTCCATTTGCAGCTATTTTCAGATATTTTGCGGCCAATGGGCCTGTCTAGACTGCTGAAGTTATCCCTCTTCGGCCGGACCTTGTCGGGTATCGCGGTTATTTGGTATGCTTAGTTGAAAGATTTTGTGAAGAGGAGCTGGGAAGAGATGACTGAGGCCTTTGTCGCCCAATATTCCTATAACACTCAAATCGAGGTCACAACTCGTGATCTCGAGGTAACTCGTCAAGAGCCGAAGGAGGGCTTCTCCGATTTCGTCACTCGGTGGAGGGCTAAGGCCTCCGTGATGACCACCTGGCCAGCTGAAAAGGACCAGATAAGAATGGTCGTTCGTAATCTGCAACCGAGGCTGCTACAAAAGATGATTGTCTTACCCCTACCTACATTTGCTGACCTTCATGAGATAGGGGTGCAGACAGAGGATACAATGAAACAAGGTTTGATAGACCATGAAAAAGAGCAGCCCAATAGGGCTTTTACACGCAGTTCAAATGCGGTTACGAGTAGTAACGCAGTTGTAAGGACCTTTGATGTTGGTATGGTCACCACCACACCGAAAACAGCCACCCCCTTTACCAGTGCATCCGGAACCACCTCACAACCTGCAAAACACCAACCCCGAGGCCAGAGGGTTTTCACCCCACTCTACATGTCTCTATCTGGGGCTTTGAGGGTCCTGATAAGAAAGGGACATCTAAAACCCCTAGAGTCGCGCCCATTGCCTAATCCCCTCCCTCCTACACACAACCCGGCCATGTATTGCGCCTTTAATTAGCAGCATGGTCATGATACCGACCTATGCTGTAGACTCCGTCATGAGATTCAGGATCTCATCGACAACAAAGTGATAGTGCCTCCTGAAAAGCCTAATGTCACTACAAATCCCATTCCACCACATAACCAGGTCCCTCCACCTCGACAAGTAAACCTCATCCATACACTGGCCGTCCCTTACGACCCTAGTATATACATCACCCCTGTCCACCTACCTAAGCCGGCGCTATTCATCCCAAAAAGCACAGACCTGTGCATGATAAGCACGTCCATATCCCAATCTGAACCCGTGGTGGTGGTTGTGGAAGAAGAAGGCATGCCTGAGGGCTCCGTGAGCTTAACTGAAGAGGAGTACAACCCCTGCCGTTACATTGTGCCAACTAGCCAGGCCAGGCCAGGCCAGGGGTGGAATTGCCGACGGGGATGGAGGTTAATGTTGTCCGGGAAAACGGGCCAAGCCAGGGACTAGATGACTTAGGTGAGCTTGAGGAGGACATCAGTAACCTGCAGTTCTTCAATGAATAGGATCTGGGGAATGTACAGATTGGCTGGTTTGATATGAATGGGTCAACGGATAATACGGAATGGCTCAGTGATGAACCAGATGTTGATGAGGGGTCTCAACTAAAGCAGGGACAGCTGGAAACGGGAATTTCTGCAATGGTCGGAACGGTCGACGACAAGGGGAAGTTGCCGGAGAGCACCGGTACTAAGAATTTTGCTCAAGAATTGGGTAGTACTTGTACAACCGATACAAAATAGGAGGCCGCGTTGAAGCGGTTCGAGCATGAAAGAATTGAGAATGATCAGAAGGTTAGAAAAGCCAAAGGCCTTGCAGGGACTGACTGTGTTGTGGACACAAGAATAATTATAGCGAAACCGGACATGTGCTTATTGGTTGCCGGAGGAATGTGGTGGGAAGATGGTGTTTTACATCTTGCCCACACGGATGAGGATTGGGGATAGAATTTGCCAGATGATACATGGTATGCCGAGGAAGTCGATCACATGACCAGGAGCCGGCAGTACTTTAAGCCCCCACACCTGGACTAACTAGAAGCATCATGGAAGGATAAGGAGGCAGAGAAACAGAAAGATAAACTGCTAGAAGAAGAAGCTGTACTGAAGTAGCTGAAGAAGATTCAGGCGGATATATCCATTTGGGGATTGTTCATGGCTTCACGGGTGCACAGACAAGCTGTCTTATCAGTAATGGATAAGGCTAAGCTCTCAATTGACACAACCCCTGAGCAGTTAGTGGGACTGGTCTTCCCGAGAGAGGCATCGCTGACTTTGACTTTCACAGATAAGGAATTGCCGCCTGAGGGCTCTGAGCACAACAAGCCACTCTACATCTCTGTTGAATGTAAAGAGAAGAGCACAACAAGGCTTGTGTTCCCATCATGGCAAAGCCCGCAACCGGTTAGCCTTTTGGAAAGCTTTTCTAAGCAAGCCTCCGGCAAACCGTTCAGGAATAGCAGATGGCAAACACTGTGACTTAGGTACACTAATGCAAATGCAAATGCAAAGAAACACATAAGTGTAAATAAAACAACATACCATGAGTTCAAGTCAAGTTCTCTAAATCCCTAGTAGAGTTGCCAGAAATTGTAGCTCGACTTTTTCGCGTCCCTTTTCGGAGAGCTCGAATTGGTCCTACAGTTCGGACTCCTATCACGGTTCTGAATCTAGTCTCACAAGTGTAATGTGAAACTGATAAACACTAAAGAGACCAATCCGACAAATCATTTTAGAAAATCGATTTTGAATCAAATAATGCTAAAACTGGACTACTTTGCCAGATTACAGAGCTGCCACCTAAATATTTTATTTTAGGGAAATATAGGAAACCCTAACTCGTGCCAAAGGCCACATGTCTGTCATCACCAAAGTTGTCTCGGCTCAGGAACTTGGGTACGAGAGGGGAAGGTCCTGAAATGACCACCCCCGCTCGCCCGATCAAAGATCGGCCTCTACTAATCATGATATGTTATTTTATAAACCTCATATGTTCTTATTCCAATTATTAGCTAACTTTACTTTGTGATGCACACAAGCAAGACTAAGTCGCAAGACTTGGAACGAATTCAACTCATGTTTGCATTCAAAAATGGTTTGAAATTGCCATCCTCAAGTGGGGCTAAAACGCGGATTTGCCATCAAACATGATGGGCTTAAAACATGATTTACCACTTCGCAAAGTGGGCTTTAAACCTCACATTCATTGAATTGTTCCAATTCAAGCAACCAAGCCTTCATCCACAGGTATTCATGCAGGTAAACATTTAAGCACATAGCCTCATGGTAAGCATGCGAAACATGGCAACGGGGCAATCACACTCATGTAAGTATGCTAAAGCGTAAAAGCTTACCAAGTACTCCAAGTCAAAATAAAAACTAGTTAGAAAAATGTATGATCCTAACTATGTTAAATGACTAATGCAACACATGCAATAATGCAATTAATAGGCTCGACTACTAATATGGCGTATGATACAATTTGAACAACATGCTTTTAAACACGTATTAAAAAAGTATTGAAATAACGATGTAGTTTGAATGATGCGCCGAGCCTCGGTGCATACAATACAAATGAATGGATGCAAACATGCAAGCATAAGATATGCTAATTGAAAATGTCCCTAATCTAACCATCGAAAGCGATTAAATAAAAGGGAGAATGACACGAGGTTGGAAGACATACACACAATCACGCACACTTATTACAACATTGTGCCCTCACGAAGGAGAGTCCGAATGAATAAGCTAACTAGTTACACAAATTAGGCTAAGCTATTCAACTAATCTAATTAAACTAATTAGACTAATTATTACAAACCCATGCATAACTAGCAAACTACTAATTATTACAACACTTAACTAAGTAGCAAACTAGTTAATTAAAGAAAATGTATACTAACTAATCATGCAAGATATTTAAACTACACTGCTTCAGCTCTGCCTTAGGAAATGGAGGATGCATGCGCTCGGTTTTCGCCCCGAAAAGCCCTCCGATTTGCTCTTGAGAGGCTCTATTTGCAAGGTTGACCATAATCTAGAAACTTTCTGCTCCACCTTACCAAATCAATGCGGAGGATTGCACCAGTGGCCTTCCAACCATGAATGCTTGCTGCCGGCCACCTACCGGCCAAAAGTGTGCCATGCCGGCCAAGAATAAGGCACTGCCGGTCATCAATGAGCCATTGCCGACCACTGGTGCTCTGGGTCACCACACTGCAACAGAGCACAAACAGAGAAAAATGGAGGGGTTTTCCAAGGATATGTTTGTACTATACCCCTCCTTATCATCTCAAAACATCAAAGGAGTGGCATTCTTGGATCCAAAACCACCAATCAAGCATTTTCAATGCATGATGGCCACAGATCCAAGGAGTATAATTTCAATAAATGCACAAAACAAGACTCAAATGACTACCACCTTATCATGTGTGATCAAAGGCAATGAAGACCAAGGAGATTGGCTCATTTCATCACTTTAAGTATGAAATGCTTCAATCTTCCTTGTGTTCAATATAACGTCCGATTGAACACATGCAATGCAAACACAACATGTTTTACTTGCTCAAGTTTTACTTGTCCACTTTTGTTTACACATGTTAAGTTACCAAACCATTCTTTAGTCAATTTGTCTAAGGTGAGTGTCCTCTAATGAGAGAGGGGTCAACCAAAGGATGATTTAAGGCATGAGAGAGATCATGCCGTTGGTTAGTAGAAACCCTCAAAAGAGGATTAAAATCATTAAGCACAAACCTCAATCTCAAGCTTAAACACAACCCAAAGGTTAACCAACCCTCAAAGCAAATGAAAAAGTGAAGAAATAAGGGAGGTTGCAGATATTATATGTGTTGAAATTACATGCAAAATGACACTACAACATGCTAGCAACTCATGCAAACCATGTTTAAAAGCCAAAAGCACCAAACTAATGAAGATCACAACACTATGAGCATGCAATACAAAGCTCTAAAGGTACAAACACTCCAAAATAGTCCTAAAACAGTCTAAGAGGAGTCCTAAAACATGCTTGAAGTAAGCCAAAAATAGCTAGAATAGGAGGCCAACACATAGCACAAACTAGACTATTAAGCACAATTGTACAACAAGCATACAAAGAAAACCTCGAGTGACCAAACCAGCTCAAAACAGAGCTAAAGCTAGCCAAAAAGGTAGCAAAAACATGCTGATATCAAGGTACAAAATGCTAGAAAATCATGTTCACATGTTAGGCTATCTAGGCTTACAAACAAGACACAAGGGGGGAGGCTACCCCCTCCCATTTTGGACCTCAAAACATAGTTTTTACCACTGAAAATCCCCTGAAATTCAGTGGTTAAAAGAGCCATAAAAGTTGTTTTAGAAAGCTTTGAAAGATGGCACAACAACTTAATAATCAAGCAACAAGAAGAGTGGACTACCCCTAACTCCAACCAAACCTCAAACCACCATTTTAGACCATAAAAACAGAGATTTCAGAGGTCAAAACCAGCCTCAAAATAGTATGCAAAGATAGCAAAACAAGTGTTTAAAATAAGCTTAAAACACAAGTGTTCTACCTCTTAAAGACAAGATACACTTTAAACACCAAAATCAAGCCAAACCAAGCCAATATCCTCTTCTAGAGCTCAAATAGGACCTCAAGCAACCTCAACTCAATGGTGATCAAGTTTGATCAATGGCTTATATGCAAGAGTGTAGAGAATTTAGGCTATAAGGCACAAAATATTTAGAGAGAGGATTCTAGAGATAGAGAGAGAGAGAGAATTTTTTTGTCTTCAAATTTTCCAACCCCCTCACATGCAGGAGGGGGCCTCTATATATAGAAGATACAAAAGCCCCTCAAAGAGATCCAACTATACACATGCAAGAAGATGGCTCAATCTGTGCAAACAGCTGGCACAAAATATCAGAATATATCTACTGATACATTGGTGGCTGGCCGGCCATCAGTGATGGCCAGCAGGGGCTCATTGATGGCCGACATGACACATCAATGGCCGATAGGACAAAATCCATGGCCGGTAGTGCCCAAACATGGCCGGCAGTGCATCAAAAACAACAAATGGAAAGGACCTAAACATGGTCCAAAAATGAGACAAAATTGATGCAGGGTTTGGGAAAGCTCAAACCTGTGGCGTTCCGTTGCGAATTTCGAGCGCTCGACGAGCAATCAAACTCATCACTGGATATACCTGCAAGAACATCCAAGTCTTGAGAATGGTCAGAAATGGGGTGTCTACACTCATCTTTCTTCTCTCTCTCTCTCTCTATATATATATAAATATATATCTCTTGTTCATCTCTTTTTGCTATTTTTTTTTCTCTCTCTCTCTCTCTCTTTGTCTATCTCTCGCTCATCTTGTTTCTCTCTTTTTTTTTCTCTCTCTCTCACTCATCTCTCTTCTCTCTCAATCGTTCATTTCTCTCAATCACACTCATCTCTTTCTCTGAGCCCATTATTGTTGAAAGAGAAAAAACTCAAAAAATGAAATGGGTCTCTCTCTCTCTCTCTATGTATGTGTGTGTCTCTTTTTCTCTATGTCTCTCGCTCATCTCTCTTCTTTCTCTCTTTAACTCATCTCTCTTCTCTATATCTCTCACTCATCTCTCTTATCTATTTCTCTTATCTCTCTGACTCTCTCTGTCGCTTTTGCTCATCTATCTTTTCTTTTTTTTTGTCTCTCTCTATATCTCTTTCGTTCATCTCTTTCTTTCTCTATCTCTCTCTCTCGCTGATCATTTCCTGTTTCTCTCTTTTTCTATTTCTCTCTCTTCCTAGCTTTCATTGTGCAGCAAAATGGACACCGGGTTTTTCTGTTTCATCTCTTCCCTAGCTTTCTCTTATTCGCGCTCGTTTTTTTCCCTCAACCAAAAATCCCCAAATCTCAAATCCCTAATCTTTTGAACCAAATATCCCCAATCTCTCTCTCTCTCTCTCTCTCTCTCTCTCTCTCTCTCTCTCTCTTTCGACTATAAGCATGGCAGACAACGGCGTCGAGCGATGGCAGCGGCAGCGTGAGACGGCATCGATCAATGGCAGACGACAGCGTCAAGCAACGGCGAGCAGCGAGCAGCGTGAGACAGCGAGCAGCGACAAACGATGGTGGTCTAGTGTTTGGTTGGTGATTGTGATTCTTCTTTCTCATTTTTTTCTCTACTCTTTACGTCTCTCATTTCGAGCTTGTTTGTGATTTGTGAAGTCATTTCTTTGATGGGTTTTGTCTAGGGCTAGTATTTGTAGTTAGATATAAAGAGGGGAAAGTAAGGAACCTATCATTTACCATGTTTTTTTCTCTTTAATTCTCTATTTGTACGAAAAAAATTCAAAAATTTCTCTTTGAACTTGTGGTTTTCTTGTATTTTTGGAAACCAAAGAAACATTTATCCTTTTTAGGCATTTTAGAGGGAACTTTAAATCTAGAATCTGATATTGAAGCAACTTCCATTTCTTCTAAATTGAACTTCATGCAATCCAGTGACTATTACAATTCATGTTGTTGATAGATATATATCTTCAGTTCAACATTTTGGGTTTTAACTTTGAAACCTTTTCTTTTGTGGATTTCTGAAGTGAAACAAATTTCTTGAAATTTCAAGTTCTTCTGTCATTTTTGAGAGAAATGGATTTTCTGTCATAAGGAAAGTTTAGGCACTTGTAATCCTTTTGGGTCCATATTGCTATTTCAATAGTAAATGGCGCACTTTGAGTAAATTATGTTTTGAATTCTTGTTGAAATGGCTGAAATTAGAGTTACAAGGTTAGACCAGGGTCAAACCAAGGTAAAAAAAGTTCCAATTGCAGTGACCCGAGAAGGATTCTGGTGTTGCCCTTTACTGATTGTGTTTCAAAAGACCCCCAAAACACAAAACCCTTTGAACAAGCCCAAACCATCCCCTTCAGCACCCAATACCTCTTCCCAAAAGAAACAAACTCCACTAACCGAGAAAAAAACAACATTGGAGGTGCTGAAGGGCATCCGTAGACGTTAGCCTTGTGCTCACATATTTTTTATCACTTGTGTTGTGGCAGTAGTTCTAGACTGTAGGATAATTGGATTTAGATGCCTTTAGCATTTGCTGTACTTCATTTGAATTACATTATAGTATGTAACATTTTATGTTGAATGAATGTGATTTCATTTTATTGGAATGCGTACAATTGACAAAAATGATAAATTTATGTTGTGCTATCTCTTCATGATATGTTGCTGATTTTCTCCTTTTTCCAAAGTGAAATTTATGTGTTGAAGTTCAATTGGTGAAAATTTTAACCCAATACCCCTATATTGGAAAGTCTTTTGTTTGTTACTTTTTTCTTCCATAATTTTCTCAAACCATGATAAATTTCATTGTGTTGATAAGAGCTTAACCAGAATTATGATTTAGCTCCTTCTTGAGAGTTTAGTTAATTATTTATTAATTTTCATTACCTCGCACGATCATTTTTGTAATAACCTTGCAAATAGAAAGTGATGTATTTGATCAATATCACAATATAGGTGAGTGATATATCACTAGTCTTTTAACTTATAAAACTGTTGATTAGATTTACTCTCTTATCTATTACTATATATTATTTTCATCGATAGCAGTGTGCCTTGTAATTACTTTATTCTTTCTACCTCGTCTTCACTACAAAGCTTAAATTCATTAATCCCCAAAGGTTCATGACATTGTTTTTGAGGGGTTCAAATTTGTTGCAGTGTTGGTCATTTTGCCACATAACCCTTCTATTTTATTTACTTTATTTTCTATCTTTCTATTCCCTCTTGATAGCCTTTCCCACTCTACACAAATTCCCACTATTTAGTGTTAGAAGTATGTAAATGATGTGCTCACACTCTGTGTTTTTCATAGGGTATTTCTCTTATTTAAATATGAATTGGTCGCATGAGGAAATCCACTATTGCTTGAGCATTTGATCATTTGGAGCACATTTTGTTATTAAGCTATTTATTCTAAGCACTTTTGTCTTTTATTTGTCATTATTGCTGAGATATCTTAAGAATTCATACACGTGGCTTGGTTTTCTTCATATCTCCTGACTTTCGTTGTTTATTGACAATATTTCAACTTTACTTTTAGGTTTAGAACTTTTTGTGGTAGTGCGCATTCAATATGCATTTTATTTTTATTATTTTTATTTTTTGGGACTCTTGTGAAATACTGGATGTTTGGGATTTTAGAATTATATGGACAGGCATTACACCTTTTCTTTTGCAAGACACTGTTCTTTGTATATGTGGTTATATCATATATAACACATACTTTTGTATGAAATTTAAGTCATGTTTACGCGAATTGGTTTTTTGTTATTTTGTTATTACTGCAGAATGAGATACACATTGTTGTAAAGCAGAAGCTGCTTGGAGAGCCAGTTGGTGAAACACTGCTGGGAAAAAAAGTGAGTTTCAATTATCTTGGTTTTTCTACTACAAATTTTCCTACAAATGCATTTGTGCATTTTGTATTTTCTTTTCTTATTTTCTTTTCATTGTTTTATCTTTTTAATATCCTAAAATAACTTCATGTTGAACAAATGCTTCAAATAAATGATTTAAAGTTGCTTGCTACCACATCTAGATGGCTCTGAATATGATCATGATTATTATTTTCTTGCTACCACATCTAGAGTTGCATGTGTGCATGCTTTGATGTAGCTTTCCATTTACTGTTGATATTAATGTGATTTCTAGCAAATTATGTTCTATGCATATTGATGGTTTACTATATTAATTTAATTGAATCTAGTGTCTGAACTGTTAATGGATGCAAACATAGTAGGTAGTTGAATCTTGATTGCTCTCTTAGCTATTAATATGAGATTTTGAGTGGTTAAAAAATACAAGCATTTTGATGTGTTCATGGCATCATAGATATGGAAGTGCGTTTTAGGTTTGCTTTTGCTTATTTATTTATATGGGCTGGAATTTAACCACACAAAGTAGCAAAACACAAGGTGTAAAAGGTCATGTCTACCATTAACATTGAATTCAGCCTCGTGAAAGGGTTTCAAGTAACATTTTTGTCATTCTTTTTTAGCCTCGTGAATTCAAGGTGTTGACCCCTCAAAATCACCAAATGGCGTTGGATTAGCACGAAACTTGGCACACACGACCACCTAGGCACGAGAGACTTATGGAAGAAGGCGGGACACGAATCGGGTTCTCGGTTTGGGAGTTAGAGCCGGATTTCACTATAGGCAAACTAGTTCCTTAAGAAACTTAGAATTCGAGGTGTTGATGCCCCAAAATCACCAAACGGAGTCGGAATAGCACTAAATCTGGCACACAATCGGGTTCTCGATTTGGGAGTTAGAGTCGGATTTCACTCAAGGCAAACTAGTTCCTTAAGAAACTTAGAATTTGAGGTGTTGACGGCCCAAAATCACCAAACGGCGTCGGATTAGCACGAAACTTGGTACACACGGCCGCCTAGGCACGAGAGACTTGTGGGAGAAGACGAGACTCGAATCGGGTTCCCAATTTGGGAGTTAGAGCCAGATTTCACTCTAAGCAAACTAGTTCCTTAAGAAACTTAGAATTTGAGGTGTTAACGCCCCAAAATCACCAAACAGTGTCGGATTAGCACGAAACTTGACACACACGACCGCCTAGGCACGAGAGACTTGTGGGAGAAGACGGGACTCGAATTAGGTTCCCGGTTTGAGAGTTAGAGCCGGATTTCACTCCAAGCAAACTAGTTCCTTAAGAAACTTAGAATTCGAGGTGTTGACGCCACAAAATCACCAAACAGCGTCGGATTAGCACGAAACTTGGCACACATGACCGCCTAGGCACGAGAGACTTGTGGGAGAAGACGAGACTTGAATCAGGTTCCCGGTGTGAGAGTTAGAGCCAGATTTCACTCTAAGCAAACTAGTTCCTTAAGAAACTTAGAATTCGAGGAGTTGACGCCCCAAAATCACCAAACGGCATCGGAGTAGCACGAAACTTGGCACACACGACCACCTAGGCACGAGAGACTTGTGGGAGAAGACAGGACTTGAATCGGGTTCCCGGTTTGGGAGTTAGAGCCAGATTTCAATCTAAGCAAACTAGTTCCTTAAGAAACTTAGAATTCGAGGTGTTGACGCCCCAAAATCACCAAACGGCATCCGATTAGGGCGAAACTTGGCACACACGACCGCCTAGGAAAGAGAGACTTGTGGGAGAAACCGGGACTTGAATCAGGTTCTCAGTTTGGGAGTTAGAGCCGAATTTCACTTTAGGCAAATTAGTTCCTTAAGAAACTTAGAATTTGAGGTGTTGACGCCCCAAAATCACCAAATGGTGTCGGATTAGCACGAAACTTGGCACATATGACCGCCTAGGCACGAGAGACTTGTGAAAGAAAACGGGACTCGAATCGGGTTCCCGGTTTAGGAGTTAGAGCTGGATTTCTGTCTAGGCAAAATTATTTACTTAATTATATTTGTAATTGTATAGTAGTTAAATTTTTATATTTTTTTGTAATTAACATATTAACACATAATTATACTGTCATTAATTATTTGTATTTTTTGTTTTCAGATATTTCCCCGAGTAGGAGTTTGCTTGTGGAATGCATGCCTATGAAGAATGCGACTAACTTTTATTTTTGTTAGCCACGGAAAATTATGAGGAAAATTTTTAATTTTGGTTTATGTTATTTTGAATTATGAACAACATTATGTATTTAAACATTAGATATGTATTATGGAACATTATGTAGTGAGGTAATTTTGTTGATGTGTAGTTATGAATGCAATAATATTTTTATTATGGAGAAATTGTTATTTCTGTACAGGAATTTTTATATTATTATACAATTATTGATTTCTTTTTCAATTATTTTTCATTTGATATAGGTAATTTTAATATTTTTAATAATTTTCTTGCAGTTTTTTTTTTTCCGACGGCACCACATCGTTGCAAAAAACATTAGAACCATTGGTGACAGTGGCCATGGCTGTTGCAAAAAAAAAAAAAAAATTCGTGACAGCATTTTTTGCCGTCTTCAATAAAACTTTTAGCAACGGTAAAACAGTGCCGTTGCAAAAGGTCTCAATTTTTTACATATTATAGGCAATAGTAAAATGTCATTGTAAAAGGCAACAATTGCCGTTGCTAAAAGTTTTTTAAGACGGCATTAGGAGTATTAAAATTTTTGTAGTGACTCCTTAATACTTTTAGTTTAAGGTCCTATCATATCATCATATTCATAGAGACAAACCTAATGTGCCAATATTATATGAGAATTGCTATATAGTACTTGATTTTTATTATTATTTTATAGGGGTATTACACTAGAGTAATTTTGATTTTTTCTATATATTTATGAAAAAAATTAACAATTTTAATTATTAATATTTATAAATATTTTCATTAATTTGTAATTATTATTATTTTTTTAAATCTTTTTACTGATGTGATATTTCATCTATTTTATGTCACCAATTAATTTCTTAACAATGCTCTCTAAATATTCAATTTAAAGAGCAATTATGCATATTCATTTTTTATTTATTTATTTTGCAATAAAGAATAAGAATTTTATATATGTAATAAAATTTATAATATAAAAAAGAAAACACTTATAGTTTAGTCATAAAATACAATCCTAGAGTGATTGTAATTTTTTTTTTTTTTTTTTTTTTGCGCAAATAAACATGTGTTAATTGAAACTATAGGAAAACATTTTCAAAAGTAGTATAAAAGTATGTTGTGAATTGAATAAAATTCTGTCAATTCCACTAAACCAATCGAAATTTGGTATAGGAGACCAATTCAAATATGGAATAGGATACAATATTCTAAGACTCACAACCTTAGGGATGTTAATCCCATTTCATTCTGTCGCTTAAACAAAGAAAGTTTTTAAGGGTTGACAATTGGAAGAAATATAAATATCCAAACAAAACTAAGAAATAAAAATACTTCCTGTTCAGAGTAGCAAATAAGGCCCATGGTGCTGATCCTAGTGATAAAAATTAAATCAAGATTAAATATTGTAATTATTTTTAGACACGTTATACAAAAATTTATTCAGTCTTGATTCATCTTTTAATTGTAAAAATTCTTTGACTATAATTAATGATAGATTGATTGGAAACGATTGATAATAGTACTCTTAGACGATCAAATTCTTCTTCTAAATCATATATATTACAAATTATTATTAATTTCAGTATATCAGAAATTAAAAGCATAATAAATAAACATCACACTCATCTATCTATATATTATATAAGGAAAATGAAGTTTCTAACTCACAAGTCTTGTGGGAATTTTAATATTTCAATCTTAATTTTCTAATTTTTTTATTTTAAATAAAAAAATCTTAGCATTTATTGACTTCTCTCATCCCAAAAGCCTTTTTGACTTCTTCCATACCTACCACTACACCCTTTTCAACTTTTTTGATACACTATGGTTAGTGATGAAATTGTTACATTATTCTTTATAAAAAATTTAAAAATAATAATTTGTATATTAAAAAAATCTAAAATAAATATAAATTCTTATTAAATCTATCTATCTATCTGTCTATCTATCTATCTTTATATTATATAAGTAAAAGGGGGTTTCTAACCATAAGTTTTGTGGGAGTTGTAATATCAAATTTGAAGGACACTAAATATGGAAAGCATTCCATCAATTTTAATTAAAAATTCTAATAATTATCCCATAATATATAAGTTTTAAATAATGATCTATTCCAAAATTTATCTATATATCTATATACTATTATAATTGCAAAATATTTTCATTTCATTAAGATTGAAAGTTGTAATTTTTTTTCTCATTTTTTTTTATTTTGTTTAATTTTTTGTTAATACGTGTTACAATATGATTGGTCTATAAATTAATTTTATATTCTTAAAATAAAATTTCAAATTTGGATTCTTAATTAAATTATGTTACTATAATTGAAATGAGATCAATATTCATCCCTTAAATTTTGCATCCTTTATAAAATTATAAAATAAAATTTCAAATTTAAATTTTTCTTCAAATTATATTGCTACAATTAGAATGAGATCAATATTCATATGTGTCATAATATTATTGGTCTAAACATAATTTGTTTTAAATACATGTGTTCAAATTATTAATCGCTATTATTTTCTTTTTCTTTTTTTTTTTGTTTTAAATTTTATATAAAAAAAATTATATACTTCTAAACTATAAGGATCTGAATAATAATATTTTTTAATATAATTTTTTTTTTAACAAAAGAACAAAACATAACTTTTTTAATACTTACCAAATATGGTGGATTTTGTTAGATTATTATTATTTTTTTTAATCTCAATTGTCAATTAAAAAATTAAAATAAAGAATGAAAATATTTTTGGCACAAATTGTTAAAAAGTTGCCTTTGCTAAAATAAATTAGAAAGAAACATTATTTTTTTTTTTAATTTTTAAAAGTGATAGTTCGTTAAACTTTTTTTATTTTAAAAAAAGAGTTATAGATGATAATTTGTTATTCATCTAGAATTGATTAAATGAAAATACCATATTAAATTTTCCTCTTACATTTTTTTATTCGAATACTTTTATTTTGTAAGAAATTTATTTTTATTCTATTTAATATTTTATTGTAATTTTTAAATTAAAAAGAATTTCTAAAAGATCATATTTAAATTACTTATGCCATTATAAAAAGTAAATTTTTTTAATATCAACTTAGTGGTAGTTTGGGAAGTGTTAAATAAGTATACTTTTTTATTTTTTACGAAAATATGTACAAAAAAATAGAGATGTGATGTGACTTAAAAAAGATAAAAAGATAAAAAAAAAAAAAGTGAGCTAATATGACGCTTCCCAAAAAACTTTTTATTCAATGATCCCTTTTTAAAAGGTGTATTTTTTAAAATATTTTCAATAAATATTCTATTGGAAATCTTAAGTATATTGCTTTTTCTTTTGTTCGTTAATATTAAAATTTTAATTAATTTTATTTATTATCTAAAAAAATAAATTAGCAAATAATTTATATATTTATATATATAATTTTGTTTTGGTTACTCAGATTATTTGGTATTTTTGCCGAAGTTCATTCAAATTTAATTTGAATTTTTGAATTTCTGCATAGGTACTCACTTAATTTAAAACTATGTTGTTCAATCTTTAAAAAAATTTAAACTCGATTCAAGTTGTTTGGGTTGAACCCACCTAAATTTGTAATTTTAGTAAGGGGAGTTAAAGTTACATGATTAAATTTGTGACATATTAAAAAATAATAAATAAATTATGATAAAATTGTGACAATTATAAATTTCAATTTTTTTTTATTTTCGTAATTTATATATAAAAATTTAACTATTTATATTAATTTATATAAAAATATATTATTAATTTTTTTACGTACCGTGCATAACACAAATTACCAGTTGTATTTATTAAATCGAGAGTACATAGTAATGAAGAAACTTACCAGAGTTCACAAACTTGGAAACAAATAGGGCAAAGCATATACAGCCCGTCACACTCACACTCACACTTCCTTGACACTCATACATAGGTTGATTAAAACTTGAAAAAACTGTTTCTAGCAACATCATCGCAGTATGAAACTATTTCTGTAATAAGTTAGCATATTGTTGGACTATTTTAATATTATTTATTTTTTTTATTTATTTTTGTGATCTTTTATTTTGTTTATGATTTTTTTTTTTTAATAAACTTTTATTTTGTTCATGAATGGAGATTAATTAGAAAGTCATGAATTTGGTAATGAGTTAATAATTGGCGGTTTTGGGACTCTCATTTTTCTCTAGTTTAATAGTTTATTATTTTTTGGTATAATTTGTAAGATTCTAGTGGCTTATAAATTGTTTATCTCATCTACTCTTTTCTAGACCGACTATATTTTTACACTTGAGATATTACTAGCTAAAGAATGGTGTTTTCTTGGTGGAGCTTTGGGTTTACCATCTTGGGCAGAGTTGGCCTGAACCGTACGACAAATGGTCGAATTGTTGTATTTTGGAGGGGCAAGTCATAGTTTAGTGATTATTGTATCGGTATTTGGATTTTTCCTACCGCAGTGGACTTGATCTTCTTAAAGAAAACGAGATATCCGTGCCTCAGCCTCATCTATTTGTATCTCATTTTCTTTACATTATTTATCAATAAAATATAATTCTTTTGATATTTTCACCAACAATTTTAAAGAGATCAAAATGTAACAAATACCAGAAAAAATCAACGAGGGAATTGGAGATCTCAACAAGCCTTTCAAGTTCAAGGGAGTTCATTTTAAGAGGTGGAAAGGAAAAATTAATTTTTACCTCAGCCTTTTGAAAGTTGCTTATGTTCTTATCGAGAAGAACCCAAACAAAATCCTAATCGAGGAGATGAATGATGAAGATTATGAGACATATAAAGCAAAAGTGACTTCATGCAATACAGATGAGTATAAATGTCGTTTTTATCTTTTAAATTGCATTGCTGATCAATTTTATGATTACTATGACACCACTTACACTTCTGCAAAGAAAATTTGGAAAGCTTTACAGTCTAAGTATGATATTAAAGAGGTAGGAGCAAAAAAATATGTAGCTAGCCGATTTTTCGCTTCCAAATGGTGGATGGAAAATCTGTTGTGGAGCAAGCACAAGATTTCCAAATGATAGTTACAGAAGTAAGATCTGAAAACATCAAGATTGGTGACAACTTGGTAGTTGTAGGACTTGTTGACAAGTTATCGCCATCTTGGAGAGAATTCCAAAAGAGCATGCACCACAAACAAAAGGAGACTTCTTTAGAGGCATTGATCACTCGCATCCGAGTCGAAGAGGAGACTAGAGGCCAAGATGCATTAATAACACAAGAGGGTAATGACAATTCCACTATAAAGGTAAACTTTGTTTCAGCAACTAATAACTTATCCAAAGGTCATAATTCCAAGAATGCTCATTTGAAGCCTTATAAAAAGAATATAAAGAACTATGGTAAGCCTCACTATAAATGGATTAATCTAAATAAGAACCAAGGTCCACCACCTCCACAAAATTTTACATGCTTTGTTTGTGGTAAACGTGGACATATTGCTTGAACTTGCAAAATTCTGAAAACGTGCACCTGTCCCAAAGGCTAACGTTATCGATGAGCCATTTGTGGTGATGATTACAAACATTTGCATGGTTAATTATGTGGACGGTTGGTGGGCAGATTTTGGTACTAATAGACATGTTTGTTATGCTAAAACTTGGTTCATGGTATACACTTCCTTTAATGATGAGAAAACAATTATGCTTGGTGACTCTAGTCAAACCAAGATACTTGGGAGTGGTGAGGTTGACCTTAACTTCACCTTTAGACGTATGCTTACTTTAAAAGATGTTCTTTATACACCATCCATGAAGAACAATTTGATGTCAAGTTATTTGTTGAATAATGTTGGCTTTAAGTAAACTAGAAATCTGATCAATATGTGATTACCAAGAAGGGTATTTTTGTGGGTAAGTGTTATGCTTGTGATGGGATGTTCAAACTGAATGTTGAGATTAATAAACCATTTACCAATTTGATTTATATGTTGTCTTCTATTAATTTTTGGCATGCTCGCTTGTATCATATTAACAGTAAATATATGAAAATCATGAGTAGTTTAGGATTAATTCCTGAAGTGACAAAATTTTGAGAAATGTGAAGTTTGCAGTAAAGCAAAAATTACCAAGATGCCTCATAAAAGTGTTGAGAAAAATACCGAATTGCTAAAATTCTTTCATACTGATTTGTGTGAGTTTGAAGAAATTTTAACTCATGGTGGTAACTGATATTTTATCACTTTTATTAATAATTTTTTAAAATACACAAACATATATTTATTAAAAAAATAAAAGTGATGCTTTTGAAAAATTTAAAGAATTCCTTCTTGAAGTGGAAAATCAATTCGGTAAAAAGATTAAGAGAATTTGAAGTGATAGAAGCCGGGAGTATGAATCTCTTGGATTCAACTCTTTCGTTCAGTCATTGGGAATTATTCATGAGACTATTCTACCATATTCACCTTCATCTAATGGCGTAGTTGAAATAAGAACGTTTATTGACTTGACGAATGTTATACTTATTGATTCATGTGCTCCTTCAAATCTTTAGAGTAAGGCTATTTTGACAGCTTGCCATGTGATAAATAGAGTGCCACACAAAAAAACTAAAATTATACCTTATGAGTTGTGGCAGGGACATAAGCCAAATCTAAGTTATTTGAGAGTTTGGGGTTGTTTAACTTTTGTGACGCTTGCAGATCTTGAATGACCTAAATTAGGTGAACGAGCTACTACTTGTGCTTTTCTTGGGTATGCGTTGCATAGTACAACTTATAAATTTTTTGATATAGAAAATAATATTATTTTTGAAACAGGTGATGCTATTTTTTTTATGAAAATAAATTTCCTTTCAAATCTAGAAATAGTGGGGGTCAAATAATTTCTGAAAATATTTTATTCATGCCTAGCTCTTCTACTCCATTTCAAGTTTTTCAAGAACAGGAAAATTGTCAAATCTAACAAAGGAGTAAACGAGCTAGAGTTGAAAAATGTTTTGGCCTTTACTATTATCTTTACAATGTGGAAGAAATTCCTCTTACGATGCAAGAAACTTTATCATCACCTGATGCTATTTTCTAGAGAGATGTTGTAAATGATGAGATAGATTCACTACATTCAAATAAAATATGGAAGCTAGTGGATTTACCTTCAGGTTGTACAACTATTGTGTGTAAATGGGTCCTTCGTAAAAAACTTAAACCGGATGGAACTATAGATAAATATAAAGCAAGGCTTGTCACTAAAGGTTTTAAGCAACAAGTTGATCTTGATTTCTTTGATACTTTTTTTCCGGTTACTAGAGTTACATCCATTAGACTGTTGATAGCAGTAGCTGCAATTCATGATTTAAAATTTCATCAAATGAATGTGAAAACAACATTTTTAAATGGAGATCTAAATTAGGAGATTTACATGGACCAACCCGAGGGCTTTGTGGAGCCTGGCCAAGAAAGTAAGGTGTGGAAGCTAACTAAATCCCTTTATAGTTTAAAGCAAGCTCCTAAACAGTGGTATGATAAATTTGATTTCTACATGCTTGAGAATGGCTATAAGACCAATGAATGTGATAAGTACATATATTATAAAACTTGTGAAAATGCACATGTGATTATTAACCTATATGTAAATGATCTACTTATCTTTGGCTCTAATTTGCATATTATAAATGACACTAAAAATATGTTTAATAGCCACTTTGATATGAAAGATCTTAGTGAAGCCAATTTTATTTTGGAAATTAAAATTACCAAGACTAATGATGACATTTTTCTTGATCAGTTGCATTACATTGGGAAAATTTTAAAGAAATATAACTTTCTAGATTGTAAACATGTTGCTACTCCTTCTCATACAAGCATACATTTATATGTTGTAACAAATGAAAAAAAAGTTATTAACCAAAAGGAATATGCTAGCACGATTGATAGTTTGAGATATACTACTGACTGTACTTGACATTGCATATGCTGTTGAAGTACTTAGCAGATTTACTAGCAAGCCAAGTCGAGATCATTGGTTAGCTATGGGAAGAATTATGAGATATTTATCTAGTACCAAAAATTATCGTTTGTTTTATAACAAGTATCATGCAGTACTTGAGGGATATAGTGATGCTGATTGGAACACTTCGTCAGGTGATTCTCTCTTTATCTCAAATTTTATTTTTACCTTGGGTGGTGGTGCTATATGTTGGAAGTCTAAAACACAGACTATAATTGCTAATTCTACAATGGAAGCTGAGCTTGTAGCGTTAGCTTTAGTATGCGAGGAAGTGAATTGGTTGAGAGATTTGTTATATGAAATCCCTTTTTGGAAAAAAATCAATTCCTCCTATATTAATTTGTCGTGATAGCACTGCTACTATTGGTAGAGTGAACAACCATTTTTATAATGATAAATCCAGAACTATTCGAAGAAAACACAGTAATGTGAGATCCTATTTGAGTAATGACATCATAACTATGAATTATGTAAAATCTTGTAATAATCTTGCAGATCCGTTAACCAGGGCCTTGACGAGATATAGGGTTTGTAATACATCGAGGGAGATGGGTTTGAAACCTATAAAATCATAAACTATGTATGAGGACACCCAACCTGGAGACCAGAGACCTTGTAACTAGGTTTAATGGGAAAAATGAATCATATGGTGGTTGTAAAAAAATGCACTCCTTAATATTTTGTTGTCCATCCTTATGATGTAAGTACATATGTTATGTAATGTTGGAGGGTTAAGTTTTTATACTCTTACTGAAATTCTGTAGCTCTTGTTAAGTGAAGTGTGTAAATTACAGGAACATCCTTAATAGATTTTACTTATGTGAGCATGAAAGTGGAGCCGCTTTCTATGAGAACAAAGCTAATTCTCAAATATGTTTATGAAAATTGGGATAAGCACAAGGCCGTAATGTGCTGGCTATTAAAAGCTCATGTGAACACCTAGATCATTATGTGTGAGAGTAATACTTTATTTTCCCTAAGTAGTCATAGTTTAAGTCTGAGACTACTACTGACTCTGGAGTAGAAGTTGTTATTTTACTAATGAAGGTTCAATGTAGAGCACACCTTCATGATGCATACTAGCCTATCTTTATTTGGTAATCTCTCTTGTCCTTGTTGATATTAAATTAGTGGAGGATTGATAGACCATTTTAATATCTTTTATTTATTTATTTATTTTTATTTTTATTTTTTTGTGACTTTTTATCTTATGCATGAATATTATTTTATTTGGTGACCTTTTGTTTTGTTCATAAATGGAGATTAATTGGAAGGTTATGGGCTTGGTAGTGAGTTAATATTTGGAGGTTTTGAGACTCTCCATTTTCTCTAGTTTAATGGTCATTATTTTTTGGTGTAATTTGTAAGCTCCTAGTGGCCTATAAATTGTTTATCTCATCTACTCTTTTTTAGACCAACTATTTTTTTACACTTGAGAGATTACTAACCAAAAAAGGGTATTTTTCTTGGTGGAGCTTTGGATTCACCATCTTGTACAAAGTTGGCCTGAACCTTACAACAAGTGGTCAGGCTATTGTATCTTAGAGGGGACCAATCATAGTTTAGTGACTACTACATCGATATTTGGGTTCTTTCTACCGTAGTAGGCTTGATCTCCTTAAAGAAAACAAGATATCCGTGCCTCAACCTGATCTATTTATATCTCATTTTCTTTGCATTATTTATCAATAAAATATAATTCTTCTGATATTTTTACCAACACATACTAAGAATTTACATTAGGGTTTACTAGGATATCAATAACATCATCATTCACGAGCAACAACCACTACCTGTTTGCCGACATTGTGACCGACAAAAAGCCCAATAAGAGCTGCTGGGGCACTCTCTAGGCCTTCAGCTATGTCTTCCACGTATGTGATTTTTCCTTCTTTTATGTGGGGCAAGATCATGTCTAGAAACTTTGGATACATGTGATAGTAATCGGGAACTACAAATCCTTCCATACGGACTCGTTTTGTGATAAGACAAAACAAGTTGTGAATACCTTCGGGTTGTTCAAGGTTGTACTGTGAGATCATACCACACATAGCAATGCGACCGCGGAGTCTCATGTTGAGAAGTACTGCATCAAGCATCTTTCCTCCAACATTTTCAAAGTAAATATCGATGCCATTTGGAAAGTACCTGGGAAAAAGTTTGATCAGAGGGGTAGCTAATGAAGATATTGAATTTGGAAAAATTGAGATTTAAAAAAAAGAAAGAGAAAAGAAAAAGACCAACACTTTTCTGAAGAAATATATCGATTGTTAACGTTGCCAATTCCTTGTTTTCTGATAGGTGGGCGGTGGCAGCATGGATGGTGGCCAGACGTGGAGGAGGAGGAGAGAGTGAAAACTTGATTTGAAAATAAGTGAACACCATTTTTTCATTTCCAAAAAAAGTGAAAATTTTAAAATCAATTCCATTTTTTTTTTTGTAAATGAAAACAATAAACCAAGCAAGTTTTAGTTTCTAGTTTTCAAAAAAAAAAAAAAAAAAAAAAAAAAAAAAAACACAGAAATGCAATCTTCAACAAACAACCCCAAGGAGTTGAGTTTTGGACACCATCTATTTTATACAAGGTAAGTCAAAAGGTGGCTTGTAGAATTTCATGCTTTATTCATGAACGGGCATTCCTTGAACAAGGTTGTCCATATTAGCAGTCATTCTATCCAACAATGTACTTAGGCTCTAAATCTTTTAGTGTTGTTATGTATTTCTATACTAGAACATGAAATGCTCACCTTTTCAGAGTTGCTTCCAAGTCCTCCTCTTTATAGTTAAAAGCTTCATCAAACCCAAATTTGTTCTTCAACAAATCAACCTTGGTTGAAAAATAGTAAAAGAAAGAAACAAAAGAACAAAAAAGAAAAAAAGAAAAAAAGAAGAGTCAGTGACCATGCCCGCTCTGACCCAACATAAAATATCAATAATGCTAGGTGTCATGAAATAAATGTCATGAAAAGTCTTCATGAAGATTCTCCACCCTTGGATTAGTTTATAGTGTTTGTTGTGTTTTGTTGTATGCTATGCAATCACCCTTAGATTAGTTTCATGAAATTTTTCATGATGTGTTTGGCAAAAATTTCCAAATTTGTGACAATTCTGCAAACATGCTAGTTAAGGAAAAGGTGCCAAACCACATACATTGATTGAGCAATCAATATAGTTCTGATTGGGCCAGCCACTTACTGGTTACTTTAGGATGAATAGCATAATGGAATGTGGAGGGGCACTCACCTTTTCTTTGGTTCCGGCACTTCCAACAACATAACAGCCTAATAACTTTGCAAACTGCCCAACAAGCTGACCAACAGCTCCAGAGGCAGCTGAAACAAAAACATACTCTCCTTGCTTAGGTGAGCACAGCTCATAAAAACCAACATAGGCCGTCATACCAGGCATGCCTACAAAATGCAAATTCAAAGCAACAATTGAGAATCCCAAAAAAAAAAAAAAAAAAAAACAAACAAACAAACAAACAAACAAACAGAGAATTTGATAAAACACGAGTTCTGCACATCTTATAGAGGGAAGCATGATAACTAAGGCTTTGAAAATTCCAAACAATATATGCCCTTTGATGGATTGAATTACTGACTGAACTATAACAAAATGCTTGCCTTCTATGAAATTTTGGCAATAAACTTCATCAATTGTCAAAGTGAGAATACAAAGCCATAGATCTAGAAGGGACAATGAAAAATGTCACATGCTGAATTCACCTTATCATAAAATCAAGTAAAAAATTATCTACCTTACAACAACTACCTGAAAATGTCAAATGAAAGGTGGTGCACAGGACCTATGTTACCAAAAAATGCTAATACCCTAACAAATTACGTATTGGTACATACGTTCCAAAATATGGTACACTTGCGTTCCAAAACGGTAAATTTAGCGATCTGAAACAATCTCAAAAGGTTTTTCCAATAAATTTCCTTAAATGTTTTCTTAGGAGGAAAAAATCAAATATAATGAATTAAAATCTAAGGTAAGTTAGGTTTTGACAAAACAAAACAAAACATAAAAAATGAGTCATAGTACACATAAAAATGTTTTGCTACATGAAGAAGAAAAAATAAATTTTATTGGATGCTTAATAGGCAAAAGAAAATTACTTTAAAAGTACCTTAAATTTGCAAGTATAATATATACAAGTCTACTCCTATCGTACCATATTTTGGAGCATGTGGTGTACCACGTTCCCATTCCTGTTCCCTATACCGGAACGATCCACGTTCCAGGTAACATTGCACAAGACTTTGAACAAGTGATGTGATTCTACTTCACCAAACCAACATATTGTCCACATGTGGTCAAAAGGATTAAACTTACTTAGTCCGTTTGCAAGTTTAGCATAGTGAAGGAAAAAATAAAAAAAGAAAGTTTCGGATAGAAATTAGTTGTAAACTAATGCTAGTATGCATGAAAAAACTGCTATATCTATCAATCACATTGCATAATAATATTAATAAATAGATTGAGTTGGTATATTTAGTCTAATTAGTGGAAACTAGTAAAAGAAAATGTACTTATCAAAAAAAAATAGTAAAAGAAAATAGAGTTTCGTGCAAACATCTATAATCTTGTGTGTGTGTGTGTGTGTGTGTGTGAGAGAGAGAGAGAGAGAGAGAGAGAGTCTTCCAATGCTACATCTCCAATTTCATTCTTTAGACACCAACATGATCTATAAATTTAGCATGTCTAGTTACCTAATATTCAATATTGGACCTAAAGAAGCTTCCCAAAGACCCCATATATAGGAACAAAGGCTAGTGCAATTAATGACCCATGATGTCATTATAGAGATGCAAAATGACAGAGTGGAAATTTCAACGAATATGAGAGAGAGCACATATTATCACTTCATAATTCCAAACTAATGCTAGTAAAAGATACTGGGAGCTCATTCTGTTCAAATGTCAAGCAGTCAGTTCTCAGAATGAATGTTCTCATAATATTAATGCCCAACCCAAATGATCCCCTTGATGATCTCATTGAGTATAATTGTTGACCTTAAAGTTAGACAAAAATAAGTGAAACAGAGAAAACTTCTTTCAGCTTCATGTCCTGCTAACCTCCTCAAGGAGTGACGTTACGCAAAGATAAAATGATTCTTGTAACTAAAAAAAAATATAAGAGAACTACTTATTGCATGTGTTACAAGGACACTTTAAAATAAATCAAATGCCTGTGTCGGACACTACTTGGACAAGAGTATGGGATATGTATCGAATACTTTTCAATTGACACTCTTATATAATCGTATATAAGACTATTATTATATATACATATTGTTATATAATTGCTAGAAATGTCTTTTGACGCTGTAAGTTACATATAGCATCATTTTATCTCACATACTTGATTAAAAATATAAAAATGTGACATTTTTTTGCCAAGTCCGCGTACCTTTAAATTTATGGTTTAATGAGTCCGACCTGTAGAGACATACCCGCACCCAACACACATACCCGAGTCTATGTAACATAACTTATTGCACTTGCAATAGTTGAAGCAAACAAATTAAACAAACTTACCAAGGATTCCTGTATAATAAGAAAGAGCCACATTTGTATTTTGAATTTTAAATACGCTCTCTTGTGCTTTAATGACACTATACTCTTCCCATCCAGTTATTCCCCAAACCAAGTCACCTTTCTTAAAGTTTGGATGTCCAGAATCCAAAACTCTAGCCACTCCATATCCAGTTATAGGCTGCAAAACATCAACAGGAAAAGTCACTAGCAATAAAAAAAAGAAAAAGAAAAGTCACTCATGCAAACTTATGATTTCTCAAAAGACCACAAAAAATCCAAAATATTGTAGCTAACAAAACATAAACAATCACTCTATGGAAAGAAATAAAATCGACCTTTTGATTTCCTAAATTCTGGAGATGTTTGATGGAACAAAATGAATAGTACAGGAAAATATGAGTAGATGGGTTTATTTAATTGGAATTTAAGGGTCATATGCATGTGCAATGCAATGTGCACTAACTAAAAGGATAAGAGGAAGGCCAAGCATACAAGTTGAGGCAATGAAAAAGAACATAATTGTGCCTTGGATTTAACCAGGATACAACATTGGACAGACCTAATTGGTGAAGACAAACTGTAACGCCCCGATTCTACACTATTGGTTGCAGTCAAGGGAGAGTCACTAATGAGTCCTATGGTCAATAACCAAGTAAGATCCCAGATCGCCGGAGAAGTCAAATTAGTCTCCCTTCTAAGTCCAGCTTTCTTAGGCAGCGCACTGCCCTTTTGACAGATCTTAAAAGGTATTGACACAAGGTCTCATAAGCAACAATAAAGTTCATACATAGAATATAATTACATAACAACCACAAATATACTTAATCCAAAAGATGGTTCCATTACGTTACATCCCAAAAGAAAGCTTAAATTTTCACATGGGCCTTACAAATATCCAAAAAGAAACTTCTAATTTTTCTAGGATAGCCAAAAGTCTTCAAAGGTTTCAGGCTCGTCGTCTCCAGCTATGAGTTCCTCATCGTCACCTGACATGATACGCCGTGAGCTTTGAATGCCCAGTAAACACGCACACACACCCCGTCCCTTTTTCCCAGTCCAATACACAAACACCAATATAACATCAAGTAGTAAAGCATGACACTCAAATACATAAATAAATAAAGAGTTAAGTTAGATGTCAGTAAACTAGAAATCTCCCAATGAGATTTCGTCCTCCCAACCATAAGAATCGGACGCGGATTATTCAGTATGCCCCCTCTTTTGCTGCTTTGTTGCAGAACTAACATCGGATGCCTATCAACGGTTATGTAAAGCATAGCGCCAACCGCAGGGCCACAAAAGAGACGGTAAAATAGGGCCTTGCCCGAATCCCTCCTTACACCAAACCACCTAGGGTCCGAATACAACCGCTCCGTTCAAGGGTTCCAAAAACCACTTGCGCAAGACTTTAATCTTTCGAATAGGGAACGCATCCCCACAATCCATATATCACATATTTTCATCTTTTCATTACTCAAGTGTTCGAAAACCCAATACTCTCCCTATTAGGTTTCCCGTTGAGTTAAATGTTTTACATCAAGGTTAGTCCAACTTATAAGACAATAATATCCATATAAGCATGCATTCTTAAGATGAGAAAGGTGAATAATATAACCACAACACATATAATATCATGCCAAGATATGATCATAAGCTAATAAGCAATCTCATGGACTCAAGGGTATAAAACATCCACACATTACAAAATTTCCAGATTTAGTATCGCATAAAGATTAAAATGAAAGGTCTATTTTAGATCCTTTACCGAACTTGGCCTTCCTATGGTTCGTAGGGAATTTGGTCTAGTTTCTAGAACATTTTTCGAAAACGGGATTGCTTTTCCAGATTCTAAGTTATTCAAAAAATATTTCAGCGCTATCCAGATTCTGTCCAGATCCTTCGACCGTTACGAAAATTTGATTTTCTTGCAAACCACTTAATGTTTTTCGATGAAACCAATTTTAGTTGAAAGAACCAATTTTAGTTGAAAGCTAACTCCTCAAGGAAGATTTTGGCTTGAAATAGAGGTCCAGAATAATTTTATACATTTTTCTAGAATTTCTAGAAATGGGCTACAAAAACAAATTCTAAGGTACCATGCCCAAAACAAGAAGTTTTATGAGATAAGGGTTCCACCAAGGGAAAGTTTTCGTTTCTTTTGTGAAGAAAACATGCTAACTAACACATATTTAACTCAGAAAATTTGCTTGAAAGAGTGCCCTTGGAAAGTTGAGAGATTGGCATAAAAAAATATGGTTTTGTGCCAAAATGAGAAAAATACAAGAGAGATGGAATCAATACTCAACCCTTGGCATTTTTAACATAAGAACTCATTAATAACAGATCTGAAAACATTATTTAGAACCCTTAGAAACATGTATTGAAAAAAAGGAAAATGAAAGAGAAGGTTGTGTTTGTGGCTTACTTGCTACTTTGCACAAGAAGGCTCTCTTCTTTCTCCTTCTTCTCCTCTAGACTTCTCTCTCTTACTCTCCTCTCTCTCTCTAGCCGAATGTGTGTGTGTGGGTGTGGTGTTTGTGCTTTGCCAAGCTAGGGCGGTGTTGGTATATATAGGCAATTTTGATGTAAAATGTCCTAAAAACCCATTAGTTGGAAATGGATCGAAAGTTTAGGATTTGTTTGAAGTTTAAAGGAATAGAAGTGATTGAGGGGAGGGGGGGGGGAGGGGTTACTCAAGGATTAGGTAACACTTAGTTAAAATGGAACTAGTTTTGGAATTTGCATCCTAGGTCTACGACACTAGGTTGTGTTTTTTTTCTAGAATTTCATGATGATATATTTGAAAATGGTTTCCTCACTTTCTCCTAGAAGGGCCGGCCATAGGGAAGGGTGGAAGGGCCATTTTTTTTTATTAATTTTGGTCCTAGGGCACACTCCTCAAGGTGTATATATATATCTTCCATGATTGATGGTACTTCAAGGTACAAGTACTAGTTTTTGGGGTAAGTTTTGAATTTAAATAAAGAGTGAGGGTTTGGAGTTAAATACATGTAACTTTTGTAGAATTAAATTAGGTTAGGGAACCTAATCCGGCTAGGGTAATTCCTGTTTTGATAAAAATAAAAATAGTAATGCTAACCGACAAGATTCGAATTAATTCAAGTAACCGAGGGGCTTTAAGAAAATAATTCAAACATTAGGGTCTTTAAAGTGAATACATATTTCAGGGGCTTCACAACCTATCCCCTTAAAACAATTTTGTCCCCAAAATTCAACTACATACTGCCTTCGAAAAGCTCGGGGTAGTTTGCCTTCACCCTATCCTGGCGTTCCCAAGTAGATTCCTCAATTCCCCGATGACGCCATAGCAATTTCACCAAGTGAACCGTCTTGCCTCTAAGGTTCTTTTCTCGACGATCTTGTATTGCTACCGGTCCTTCTTTAAACGTAACATCCTTGTCAAGACTGATCTCTTCCCACTTGAGGACGTGTGACGGGTCAGCGATGTATTTTCTCAACAAAGATACATGGAAGACGTTGTGTATTCCTGCTAACTGCGGGGGTAGAGCTAGTCTATATGCTACTTCGCCCACTTTTTCCAATACCTCAAAAGGTCCAATATATCGTGGTGACAGCTTCCCCTTTCTCCCAAAACGTACGACTCCACGCCTAGGTTGCACCTTTAGGAACACGTGGCTGCCTACTTCAAACATCAATGGTCTTCTCCTCCTGTCTGCATAATTCTTTTGACGGTCTTGGACAGTCTTTAACCGTTGTCGGATCAATTTGACATTCTCAGTAGTCTCTAGAACAAGTTCGGGTCCTATCAAATTTGCATCACCCACTTCCGTCCAACAAATCGGAGATCTACAAGGTCGTCCATATAATGCTTCAAAGGGTGCCATACCAATGCTAGCTTGAAAGCTGTTGTTGTAGGCGAATTCAATTAGGGGTAGGTGTCGTTCCCAACTTCCTTGAAAATCCATTGCGCAAGCTCTCAACATATCTTCGAGTGTCTGGATAGTGCGTTCAGATTGTCCATCTATCTGCTGGTGAAAGGCGGTGCTAAAACATAACTCAGTACCAAGAGCTTCCTGCAAGCACCCCCAAAATCGAGAGGTGAACAGTGGATCACGGTCTGACACAATAGATATCGGAATTCCATGTAGTCGAATGATCTCCCCAATGTAGAGCCTACACATAGACTCTAAAGTGTCGGTCATCTTATAGGGTAAAAAGTGTGTTGATTTGGTGAGGCGATCCACTATTACCCATATAGCATCGCGCCCTCTGGGTGACTTAGGCAACCCTGTCACAAAATCCATCGTCACATACTCCCACTTCCATTCGGCTATTGGTAGAGGTTGCAACATTCCCCCTGGTTTCTGATGTTTTGCCTTCACTTGTTGGCATGTCAGACATTTTGCTACAAACCTAGCCACTTCTTTCTTCATTCCATTCCACCAATACTGCCTCTTCAAATCTTGGTACATTTTGGTCCCTCCTAGATGCACCGCAAATGCAGAATGATGACATTCCTTCAGTACCTTTTCTTTAAGTAACTTGTTACTTGGTACAAACAATCTACCTTGGTATCTTAAACTCCCATCGGGGTGAATTACCCAATCGGGCATGGGCTCTCTTGATTCCAGACGTCACTTGATGTAGGCTACCTCTTGATCGTGTTTCCGGGCCTCCATGACCTCGTTCATCAACTTAGGCATCACCTTCTACGCACTAAGATATGCTTTCGTATCTCCAGATTCCACTTGGATCCTGAACTCATTGAGTGTCTTAACCATATCCCATTCTTTGACGAAGATCTTAGCCATCATCTCTCTGCTTTTACGACTTAGAGCATCTGCTACTACATTGGCTTTATCGGGGTGATATAAGAGAGCGAATTGGAAATCCTCAAGATACTCCATCCATCGTCTCTGTCTCAAGTTAAGGTCCTTCTGTATGAATAGATACTTCAAACTCTTGTGATCTGTGAAAATCTCAAATTGTTCCCCATATAGGTAATGTCGCTATTGCTTTAGGGCAAAAACTACGGCTGCTAACTCCAAGTCATGTGTGGGGTAGTTGCGCTCATGAGGTTTCAACTGCCTGGACCCATATGTGACTACCTTTCCATTTTGCATGAGCACGCAACCTAACCCTTCTTTAGACGCATCACAATACATAGTGTACCCCTATTCTCGTTCTGGGATGGTCAAAATTGGCGCACTAGTTAACCTCTTCTTTAGCTCTTGGAAGGATTTTTCGCAAGCTTCGTCCCACTCATACTTTACTCCCTTTTGCGTCAAACGAGTCATTGGTTTAGCTAGTTTGGAAAAATCTTGGATGAACCTCCGGTAATAACCGGCTAATCCTAAGAAGCTGCGGATTTCTGACACGATTTTTGGTTGTTTCCAATCTAATACTGCCTCCACCTTGGTTGGATCCACCGCAATCCCATTCTCTGATACCACATGTCCTAAGAATTTTACTTCATTCAACCAGAATTCACATTTACTCGCTTTGGCATATAACCGGTTATCCCTAAGAACTTGAAGGACAGTTCGTAAATATTGCTCATGCTCTTCTTCAGACCTTGAGTATACCAAGATGACATCAATGAACACTACTACAAACTGGTCAAGGTATGGTCTAAAGATCTTATTCATTAGGCTCATGAATACTGCCAGTGCATTGGTTAGTCCGAAGGGCATTACTACAAACTCATAGTGGCCATATCTAGTACGAAAGGCAGTCCTTGGTATATCCTCCTCCTTGACTCGTAGTTGATGGTAACCTGACCTGAGATCGATCTTTGAATAGCACCTTGAGCCTCTAAGGTGGTCAAAAAGGTCATCAATCCTTGGGAGTGGGTATCGGTTCTTAATCGTGACTTGATCGAGTTGACGATAATCGATGCATAGTCTCAACGATCCATCATTCTTTTTAGCAAACAACACGGGTGCTCCCCATGGTGAAGTACTTGGCCTAATGAATCCTCTCTCGAGCAATTCCTATAATTGTGTCTTCAGTTCTCATAGTTCTGCCGGTGCCATGCGATACGGAGCCATGGATATTGGGGTAGTTCCAAGTTGTAGCTCGATGCTAAAGTCTATTTCCCGGGTTGGTGGCAATCTTGGTAATTCCGTAGGAAATACATCTGCATATTCGCATACTACGCGCGGAAGTTCTAATTCTCCGTGGCCCTCCTCATTTAGAATCAGACTTGCTATCCTACCTACAAGTTGATCGTGCCACTGCGTCCGACGTTTTGTTGAAGCCATGGGGTCTTGTCTATCCCCCTTAAACTGGAAACGTGTTCCATCTTGCGTGTGAGCTACCACCTTCTTCTGACGACAGTCGATCACCACTCGGTGGGCGGACAACCAATCCATGCCCAAGATGATATTGAAGTCCGACATTTCCATGATACGAAGGTCGCAAGTTAAGCGTAGGTTCGACATCCCTATCTTACAGTCCTTACAGATCGATCCTATCCGAACACATCCCCCCATAGGTGACATTACACTTAAGGCAGTTTCTAAAGGTTCACATACAAGTTCTAATGACTTAGCACAAGCAGAGGATATAAAAGAATGCGATGCACCGGTATCAAATAAAACATGCACCCAAGAATTGTATAGTACTAAATTACCCTCAATTACAGACGGGTCCGCTTCTTCCTCTTGCAGGGCAAAGATTCTACCGGTTGCCTTCTGGTTGCCACTGGTCTTGGCATTCTGAGTTCCTCCACTCTTCTGGTGCTGCTGCCCGGTAGATCCTGTCTTATTTGTCCAAGGCTTCTACCCACCTAATGCCTAGGCATTTGCTCCGGAACCTCCTCATTGGTATCCAGATGGAGGGAGTTAGGGGCATTCGCTCTTTTTGTGCCCTAATTGTTGACAATGAAAGCACTAGATTTGTCTCATCGGCCTTTGTTGATAGCCTCCTCTCTGGATCTGTTGCTGCGGTTGCTGTCGTTGCTGTTGTGGTTGTGGTCTGGAGTAGGGCTTTGAGGTCATGCTTCCCTTCTAGTTCCTCTGAGGTCCAATAGACACCTGACTCCCTTTTCTCTTGTTCCAAGCTTTTCTGGCGTCGGTTACTTCCCTTTCAGATTCTAATGCCGTCTCCAACACCTCAGCATATGAGGGGAGTCGTTGCGGAAGAACTCTTCCCCTGATTGTAAGGTCCAGTCCCCACTCGAACATCCTTGCTTTCTCTTCATCATTTGCTACGTATCTGGTTGCGTAACGTGCTAGCTCTTCAAATTTTGCAGCATACTGGGTCACGGTCATATTTCCTTGTTCCAGGTTTTGGAATTCCTTGACTCATTCTCGACGGATAGTACTTGGGAAATATTTATTTAGGAATAGTTCCCTGAACTAGTTCCATGATAGGCTCTCTACGTCACGAGTATTTTTGATTAACTCCCACCAATGGTCAGCCTTATCATCAAGCTCGAATACTGCCAAAGCTATTCTATCAACGACCTCGGTTATGCCCATGGTGTCTAGCATTTTCTCTATCTGTCGGAGCCAATTTTCAGCTATCTTCGGGTCCGGTACGCCTGTGAACTTTGGGGGCCTCTGCTTCAGAAACTCAAAAAAGAGTCGAGTCCTCTCATTCTACCGATTGTTCCTTATTTGCCCTAGTTCCTCCAAAATTTGATGACCTAGGTTATTGGGGATGTCAGCCCCTGCGGGGATGGGTCCGTGTTGATTTTTGGGACGGTTTCGTACATTGTTGTTGGTTTCGGTATAGCCATTAGCTCGCGTGTCCACCATTCTGTTCATGGCACGTGATGAGTTGGTTTCCAGTCTTAGAAAAACTTACTACTTAGATTTGAAATAAAGGTTCAGTTTCCTTAGGGTGCACTAAAGCAAGTAACAGTCAATAACATAGATCAATACATCATTCATATATTATAATAGGCATCGTTACAAAAGGGCTCTTATGTCGGAGTTACATTCAAAGAGCATCTACGCATTACAAAGTTCAGGCTATCTTATTCTAAGGATCCCCATCAGCGGGTCTTACAAAAGTCTAGTTTTACTACTCCTCAAACTAGTTCTCGTTTCCCGACCAATCAAAGTCTTCTTCTGGGTCTTCATCAGCGGAGTTAGTGGCTTGGTCCGGAGAGCGGGGGTTGTACATTGGTGAGGGAGGATTATGTTCAGATAACACCTCTATAGGGTAGGCTGGGTTTGCTCCTTGCTGTTCTGGTGACTGCTCCATATTCATTGGTTGATTGTTGCCTGGCTCTTGGTAAGAAGATGTGTGACTTTCAGCCGGAGTTGGTGGTTGGCGGTATGCTCTGGTGGTCAAAGCTTGGTGCATCAAGAAGTCCATCCTCTAATCATCTTGCTCCATTCGGATCACCTTTTTCACTGCCCAGCTCAAGAATTGTAGGTGGCGTCGCACCAGGGACCTCTTCTACTCCCTCGTATAGCGAGAGTACTCCGTATCCACCTTACGTATCTCAGTTCTGATCATTTCCTCGGCGGCACTTATACAGCGTTGGCGGCTAAAGCAGGGGCTAACAGACATGGCCCTCCCTCCTTGCATGCGGAAGGTACCCTACGAGTCGAGACTGACGGCGCGTCCTAGATAGTCTCCCGATGACATCCTAAGGTGGAAAAGACTTTCATTAGTTAATCTTCTTATAATAGCGTGATAAAATAAATAAGATAAGGGGTAAGGGCTTCTAGAGTCGCATATAGGGTTGCGAGGGTTAAGGGTTGAACCTAGGCTCTGATACCAAGTTGTGACGCCCCGATTCTACACTATTGGTTGCAGTCAAGGGAGAGTCACTAATGAGTCCTATGGTCAATAACCAAGTAAGATCCCAGATCGCCGGAGGAGTCAAATTAGCCACCCTTCTAAGTCCAGCTTTCTTAGGCAGCGCACTACCCTTTTGACAGATCTTAAAAGGTATTGACACAATGTCTCATAAGCAACAATAAGATTCATATATAGAATATAATTACATAACAACCACAAATATACTAAATCCAAAAGATGGTTCCATTACGTTACATCCCAAAAGAAAGCTTAAATTTTCACATGGGTCTTACAAATATCCAAAAAGAAACTTCTAATTTTTCTAGGATAGCCAAAAGTCTTCAAAGGTTTCAGGCTCGTCGTCTCCAGCTATGAGTTCCTCATCGTCACCTGACATGATACGTCGTGAGCTTTGAATGCCTAGTAAACACACACACACACCCCGTCCCTTTTTCCCAGTCCAATACACAAACACCAATATAACATCAAGTAGTAAAGTATGATACTCAAATAAATAAATAAATAAAGAGTTAAGTTAGATGTCAGTAAACTAGAAATCTCCCAAAGAGATTTCGTCCTCCCAACCATAAGAATCGGACGCGGATTATTCAGTATGCCCCCTCTTTTGCTGCTTTGTTGCAGAACTAACATTGGATGCCTATCAACGGTTATGTACCGCATAGCGCCAACTGCAGGGCCTCAAAAGAGACGGTAAAATAGGGCCTTGCCCGAATCCCTCCTTACACCAAACCACCTAGGGTCCGAATACAACCGCTCCGTTCAAGGGTTCCAAAAACCACTTGCGCAAGACTTTAATCTTTCGAATATGGAACGCATCCCTACAATCCATATATCACATATTCTCATCTTTTCATTACTCAAGTGTTCGAAAACCGAATACCTTCCCTATTAAGTTTTCCGTTAAGTTAAATGTTTTACATCAAGGTTAATCCAACTTATATGACAATAATATTCATATAAACATGCATTCTTAAGATGAGAAAGGTGAATAACATAACCACAACACATATAGTATCATGCCAAGATATGATCATAAGCTAATAAGCAATCTCATGAACTCAAGGGTATAAAACATTCACGCATTACAAAATTTCCAGATTTAGTATCGCATAAAGATTAAACTGAAAGGTCTATTTTAGATCCTTCACCGGACTTGGCCTTCCTATGGTTCGTAGGGAATTTGATCTAGTTTCTAGAACATTTTTTGGAAACGCGATTGCTTTTCCAGATTCTAAGTTATTCAAAAAATATTTCAGCACTGTTCAGATTCGGTCCAGATCCGTCGACCGTTACGAAAATTTGATTTTCTTGCAAACCGCTTAATATTTTTTGATGAAACCAATTTTAGTTGAAAGCCAACTCCTCAAGGAAGATTTTGACATGAAATAGAGGTCCAGAATAATTTTATACATTTTTCTAGAATTTTTGGAAGTGGGCTGCAAAAACAAATTCTAAGGTACCATGCCCAAAACAAGAAGTTTTATGAGATAAGGGTTCCACCAAGGGAAAGTTTTCGTTTCTTTTGTGAAGAAAACATGCTAACTAACATATATTTAACTCAAAAAATTTGCTTGAAAGAGTGCCCTTAGAAAGTTGAGAGATTGGCATAAAAAAAGATGGTTTTGTGTCAAAATGGGAAAAATACAAGAGAGATGGAATCAATACTCAACCCTTGGCATTTTTAACATAAGAACTCATTAATAACAGATCTGAAAACATTATTTAGAACCATTAGAAACATGCATTGAAAAAAAGGAAAATGAAAGAGAAGGTTGTGTTTGTGGCTTACTTGCTACTTTGCACAAGAAGGCTCTCTTCTTCCTCCTTCTTCTCCTCTAGACTTCTCTCTCTTTCTCTCCTCCCTCACTCTAGCCGAATGTGTGTGTGTGAGTGTGGTGTTTGTGCTTTGCCAAGCTAGGGGGGTGTTGGTATATATAGGCAATTTTGATGTAAAATGTCCTAAAACCCATTAGTTGGAAATGGATTAAAAGTTTAGGATTTGTTTGAAGTTTAAAGGAATAGAAGTGATTGGAGGGGGGGGGGGGGAGGGGGAGGGGGGCTTACTCAAGGATTAGGCAACACTTAGTTAAAATGGAACTAGTTTTAGAATTTGCATCCTAGGTCTAGGGCACTAGGTTGTGTTTTTTTTCTAAAATTTCATGATGATATATTTGAAAATGGTTTCCTCACTTTCTCCTAGAAGGGCCGGCCATAGGGAAGGGTGGAAGGGCCATTTTTTTATTAATTTTGATCCTAGGGCACACTCCTCAAGGTGTGTGTATATATATATCTTACATGATTGATGGTACTTCAAGGTACAAGGTACAAGTACTAGTTTTTGGAGTAAGTTTTGAATTTAAATAAAGAGTGAGGGCTTGGAGTTAAATATATGTAACTTATGTAGAATTAAATTAGGTTAAGAAACCTAATCCGGCTAGGGTAATTCCTGTTTTGATAAAAATAAAAATATTAATGCTAACCGAAAAGATTTGAATTAATTCAAGTAACTGAGGAGCTTTAAGAAAATAATTCAAACATTAGAGTCTTTAAAGTGAATACATATTTCAAGGCTTCAGCTTCACACAAACCCTTGTAGCTAAACCCCAAGGGGACTAAAGGCCTGTTGCGTTGAGGTGAAATTGTAGGCTCAAATTTAAATGTTAATATTATAATTAAATCATTTTCCACCAACCATTATCATGTCTCCTTATCTAGAAATTCAGAGAATTTGTTAATGGATTCTTTTTATTTTGCTAATTTTGAGTTATTAAATATGCTAAAAAAAAAACTTTAGTTTTCAAATAATAAGGTCGTGTTTTGGAATAGAAGTGTTCCTTGTTTTGGATTGCATATCACAGGAGACATGATCCCATAGGTTCAGCATCCAACAATATTGCAGACAAAAAATAGCCTATTGAAAAATAACAGCTTAAAAACTCTTAACAAAATCCCAACATTGGGGAGTTTGTGTCTTTTGGGTAACTGTGAAGTGTGGACTCATATCAAAGTGCTAAAATAACTCTACAAATTATGAGCATTCTAATCCTTCACCAAACCCAAATTTGATGAAAATTTTAGTGAAAATGAGATTCATCAAATTTGTATCAAATTAGGTATGAATCAAATCTTTCACCAAATTTCCAACTATCACTTTAAGTTTGATGAAATTGTTGATGGATGAAAGATTGGAGATGGGTTATTTTTTTCGCCTTAATTGGAGATGCGTAATTTTTTTCGCCTTAATTGGTCAAAGGAGTTTTTTGGATAGGTTACAACATAGTTAAAACTCTAAAAAATAAATAAATAAAAATTGGGAATCATACAAAATATTTGTGATGATAACGTAAATTCTAAACATGGCAAGAGACTGGTAAGTGGAATTGGAGAGCAATTTGCGAGTTTTGTTAAAACAGTTTCGTAATTCCCCAAATTTTCAACAACTTCTGTAGGTTTTGACATACCCATTTCTATTCCTCTACTATAATAATCATCCAGATCTTTCCATCAAATAGAAAACAAGAAAAAGGACATCATCAACAGTTGGGACCATGATAAAAAGATTAAAGGGGCCATCTTCACTTTACCCTCATCTATTTTGTATTTTGGGCCCTATGCGGTTTGCCTGCTAACGTTTGGAAATGATCATACAATCTATTGTGATTTGTGAACTAAAATACACCGTTAAGCCAATTAAGGATTTAATAAAAAAAAAAAGGACTAAAATACTCTTAAATTTTCATCATCACTTATTTGACAGGTAAAATACACTCAACCTCTGGAATAAAATTTACCTCCTTAACTTTAAAAATGAGCATATAACCTTTATGTACCACATATTTCACATTTGTTCTTAAATTAGACGAAATGTGTGCGGATACACCCCAATCTACAAACCACATTTGAATTAAGTAATTATTTCGAAAGGTTAAGGGAAAACCTGCACATGGCCCAAGCTACATGTACAAGTACAAAGGTAAATTTGCCCAAGATTAAAATATAAAAATCAACATAGCCACTTAGTCCTCTTCTACAGAGTATTGCCAAAACACTCCCAATTACCCAAAGTTATCAAACAATCTAGATCTCTTCCAATCAAATGTTTCTCCATATAATATGTACATATATAATTTCAGAATTGACTTACAGAACCAGGAGTGAAGGACTCAACGTAGCTATCTTCCATCTTCCTCATGCGACCACGCATGTAAGGATCGCAAGACAAATAGAGATTCTTGACCAGAATGGCGTTCTTCGAGTCCTCTGGAAGCTGGAGACGAATGGTACCAGTCTTCACCACCATGTCCGACTCTTTGGGGAAACCACTCACGTACTCCTTCAGAATGATCTGTTTGTTGCTCACTTCCTCTCCCACCACCGCCATACCAACAAATCAAGCGCGCTCTCTCTCTCCCTCTCTCTCTCTCTCTCAATGAGATTAGACGAGATAGATATAGATATAGATATAGAAGCGTGAGGACGCCTAAGCGAGAAGCTGATTGTGACATTAAAGGCTGAGAGAAATGCACCGTTTATTTATTTATTTTTTAAATTAAATTTGAGTAAAAATTTTATATGATATATCATATGATTTAATATAAAATTTTAAATTTTTATCAAAGCAGTGATCAACTGAGCAGATGTTGGGTCGATTAATCAGTTTGATTTGGTGTAAATTGACCTCAACATATAAGATAATTTTGCAAGGAAGAGGTTGTTTGAAAGGATGTCCGCAACAAGTGATAAAACGCTCTAAGTATTCTCAATTTAATGAAAAGTTTAAGACATTTTTAATTTGATATTAGTTTGATGTTATAATTAGAGTATCAAAATTGTATTTTTTTTTATTAAATTTAAATTTAATTGTTAACAAAAATCTGATTTGGGTGCACAATTGACGGTCAACAAACAAATCAAATTCCACAAACAACAAGATCAAGCAATGTGGTTGTGTGTCTTAATGCCTTAGACAAATTCAATGACTTCTTTGAAGGTTTACTTCCTAAAGAAACAAAGCAGAATGCAACAAAATTTGATTGATAAAACTTGTCACTTCCACCATCAAGATCAAATTACAAGTCAACAATCATTACAATCGACAGAGGTTTTCAATTACTGAAATGCTATTGCTATTGCTAATATTACTGCTAACTACAAGAAGTGCTACTCTCAAAGCATATTGAACTACTCCTAGATTTCTCAAGTTGAGAGTTGGGTTTTCTCTCATTCCTTCCTTCGAACCTCTAGCCTTTATACCACTGGCCCTACTGTTTATTTGCTGACACATGTCCCACCACGGAGCAAGTTATTTCCATTTCTTGCACAACTGCCCATGATTTCCATAATCGCTTGTAACTGCCTTTTCTGTTGTAGCTCCCTCTTTCTCTTTAGTCTATGCAAACACACCACATGCCCTGCCTCAGTTACATGCCTAACTTCATGGCTCCACCCTTGGGCCACGTTTGGCCATACATCTTTGTGTTATCAGACGAATCTATAAAAGAAAACTACCTCTGCCACCTTGGTTACCTTAACTGCTTTTCCCTTGTCATCTGTTTTGCATTTTGGGACCCATATCCCACTACAAAACTGTGGCCTTCACTCTTATCATCCATTGGATCAGCTCTCTATGCTTGTTATGCTTATCGACAGAGAAAGCAATTTTTAGTACCAACAATGCCCCCCTTATTCAAGACAAAAAGAATATTTTGTTTTGAATGAATATCACCTTGCAAAAACTAAATATTGGCACTTCTTCATTTTGGACAAACCTATAAACGAACAACTAGGCCCACCTGGCGATAATAAAATAAGCCCAAATGCCAGCACAATGTCCAAACACCACTATAAAACCCATATGTTAATAAAGTTAGTCCAAAATACTATAAGCCCAATTATTAGCAACAGGTCCAGGCCCATTAGAAGGGTCCACCATAAGTTATTTGAACGCCAGAATTCAAACCATCATTACTCTCATTTGCTCTGTATTCTGACTCTTTACTCTCTCTGCTTTGAAACCCTCTATTCACACCATTTCCATGGTGCCCAAACGAGCTCAAACCAAAAGGAAAAAACAAACAGAATCTCTACCTGTGCAACGCTTCCCAACTGAGTTCCAATAGCTCCTCCATCAACATGTCTTTGATAGCTGCATTATTCTACGCAACAACAGCTCTGCACAAGGGGAATCGGGTCCTACTTTCTTTGCCAAAATACCTGATGAACTTACCCATCACTACCCTATTGCAGGCACTGAAGTGATGCTTTTCAAAAAAGCAAAGCTAGCTTAGCATCAATGGCATTCAAGCCCTAACCCCTTACGTTTGTGGCAAAAACCAAACCCTAACTGGAGGCTATGAGTTCACCGAATGATGGTATATGACATCGATCTTTGGAGAGCTCTAGGCATCTATGATGCTATTCGACTATCAACTCTAGCTTTAGCTATAGACAAATAGGCTATTAGCGCCGCAGCCTGTTTTTAGTCTCTGTCATGCAACTCCCTCATATTAAAGTTTGGTATGATCTCTTCTACTATTCTTGATGTTGTACACTTGATTGGCCTTCCTACTTCTAGCCAACATATTAGTGCACTCTTAACTCCCCAATCAGTAGTCTCACTTGATACTGACCTTAGTTATGGGAAATTCCAAACCAAATATCAATAATTTTTCTCAGAACTTACCAAAGAGGAGAGAACAACCTTTTACCTACTGTGGCTTTCCCAACACTTTCTATGTGTTCCTAGTTTTAAAATCACCAGAGAATATTTGGCCCTTGCCACTTATGTCCAAGAAGGCACCCAATTGGCCTTTGCCCATTTTCTTTTGGGTACACTATACAGGGGTTTTTTTTTTTCTTTAGTAGACAAAGAGATATTTTTTGGCTCTTCCAAGCCTGGCTTTATGCTTATTTCCCTGATATTAGACCTACCACTCAAACCCCTTACTTCTCTCCATGTGAAAGTTATGTTGAATTTTTCCTCTCATTTTGACAAGCCTTATCCGGCTCATTTACTAAGGTGTTCACTATTCCTTTTGAACTACCTGTCAACAGAGATCCTCAACTTTTCATTTATTTCCTTAACTTTCACTTCAGTTCCTCTGGAATAACATATATTAATGCTGAACCCCAAACTTAAGTGATACTTGGAGGCAAAAGCAAAAGGATTTCTGGGCTCAAGTCCTCACTCCTAGATATATCTTAGTGGGTGGATCTATCTCTACTAGTAGACTTTCCAATTGAAGTTTTGAAAGCTATAATCCTTGCCAATGGGCTAGGCATATGGGATTATATCAAACCGTCCCTTGCCCTTACTTTTATCTTACTATCCATGAACAAGTTAGACCTAGATTCCATTCAAAATCTCTCAAGAAGTAAAAGATCTTCTGGCTAAAAATCAGAGGTTATTTGACCAGTTTAGCTTTTATTACTGCCATACTACTCCTTATTCTACCACAAGGTTTAATGAATGGTGGTCATTGATGAGTGATTTGATATTCGACAAAGAACTCCAAGTCTACCTTTGGAATGCGCACCCTTACAATAGGAGAGAAGTAGAAATGAGCATTGGTAAACACTTGTACCCCTTTTTTCCTTATGCTATTCTTAAAATTGTTTTCTTTGGGTGTATATTGGTACTAACTTGCCATGTTTCTTCCATGTAGCCAAGTCTCCTATCAAGACTATTCCTTTGGCTATAGAGATGCCTACCCAGGTTGTTCCAGCCTCTAGAAACAAAGGCAAGGCCCCAATGAACCCCCCCTCCCAAAAAAGTCCAAAGGTAACCCCTTGAATACCACCAGCTGTGTGGGGTTCATACCTTACAACCAAGGTGTTGAAATTGAACGAAGGACTAAGAAAAGACAAGAAGAGATTCAAGAGATTCTTCCCTCTCAATCACACTTGGAGGGTGCAGTTTTTGAAAGGAGGTCCAAAAGAAAGCAAGAACAACCAGCTCCTTTTCAATCCACATCTGCTGCCCTAATCTTTTCTCCTCTTAGTAGCTCTTCCTCTCCACCTGTAATGGAGTCATATTAGGTATATATTTCACTCAAACCTTGCTTTACAGCAAATCACTATACATTGTGTTTTCTAATGTACTGACACTATTCATTTTTCTTCTCTTTCAGACATACAAGAGGAGAAAACTTCTCTCTCCAGCTGTATCTCACTCTCCTCCTAAAGAGGATTTGCCTGAAAACCAGACCAATCTACCCTCTTATTTGCTTGAGAATCAGAACAATCTGCTCTCTTTTTTGACTGAGAATTAGACCAATCTACCCTCTTATTTGCTTGATAATCAGACCAATCTGCCCTATTCTTTGCTTGAGAATTAGACCAATCTGCTCCCTTCCCAAACAAACTCAGAGCATCAAAATCTTCACTCTACTTAAGAAAACACAAACTGGCCAAAAGAGAATTGGCCCCTGAGTTTGCTCAGCTTTTGTCTGACATTCCTCAGGGGATAGCATTAGGGGATTTGATGGCTTTTCCTCTTAGAGGGGTACGCCCTGAAACTAACGAAGTCATCAACTTTCCTAGTGTGGCTTCTTCTTTAGAAGAATCTCAAGTAGCCCTAGGCCATGCTAGAGAAACACCAATTGATTTAGCTGACAACCCTGACAACCATACATCTCCTGTCGATAGAAGTTCACCTGTCCATGAGCAAGATGATGACATTCATCAAGATGATCATTTTTCACTCTATAACCAAAGGGGTGAGGCTGACAAAGCTGATACTAAGGTCCTAGAAAATGAATCATCTTCAAGTGACATGAGGACTCCTCATAAAGGAATTACATATCCTTTCAGAAAACATGCTCGATCTCCTTCTACCTCTACATAACAATCAATGGAGAAAGTGTCTTCATTCCATCTACCTCCAACAATAGATGCTTCCTTATCAATCCAAACTAAAGCTTTTATGGGTCAAAGGACCTTAATTTTGCCCATGTCAATCACCATGGACATGGGAGTTCAAACCTCTTGTAATCTCAATCCTATTAGAAAGCCAATAACAAATGCCCTGGCCACAACCATTTATGAAGTTCAAGCATTTCCTTCACAGGTGATATTCTTTATGTAAGTGTTTACCTTACCCTTTATTTCCTTTCACAGCCTAATCATGCTTTTGATTACTCTGAAAGACTTGCATATCCACTTACAAATTGGTCACTATTACATGGAGGTACAACCTATAGCGATCCCGGGTTTACCCTTGTTGTACAGTGATCCGGACATGTGTCCGTGGATGTTGGTGGTTGTTTATTATTTTGTTTACATCCTTTTTACTTCGTAATTGAGTTATAGGATGTGTTGGGCAGGTTTGTTACAGGTTGGTTGAGTTTAGAAACCAAAACTAGTTGCCCAGGTTTTGGCCTGTACGCTCGAGCGGGGGTTTTGGCGCTCGAGCGGAGATTACACCCATTCAGTATTTTCCTGTGCAGCGTTGTACGCTCGAGCGTGGTATTGGCCGCTCGAGCGGGGTTGTCTGAGTGCCGCTCGAGCGTAGAGTTGGAAGCTCGAGCGGAGGCCTGGTTCTGTATAAATGCTGGGAGAGTGCATCCGGCGCTCGAGCGGAAGTTTGGACGCTCGAGCGGGAGTCTGTGAGTGACGCTCGAGCGGAGTGTTTTACGCTCGAGCGGGAGACTGGGTTTAAGTCCCGAAATTGTGACTTTTCAAATCACTTTTTACTTTCTCTTCTCTCTCTTACTTTTCCAAAATCACCATTGTTGAGCCTCTCACTCTAGACTCTACCTTCTCTCTAGGTTTTGATCTAGTATGAGTGATTTACTCACCTTTGGCCTTTACAAAAAAGTTGTTGATCGTCGAGGGCTTCATTTTAATCTGAAAATCTCGGGTTTTGGAGCACGTTGGGTTTTGTCGTCTTCTCCTTTGGGACTCCGAATTTGAGGTAGGGATATCCTACTCCTCTCTATGGGTTTTGTCTTTAAATTTTGGTATTTTGAGATGTTGGGCTTGGTTTGGTAATTTTGTGAAAGTTTGGAGATTTTGTGTAATTTTATAAAAGTTGGGGTTTTATTCATAATAAACCTGAATGCATGTTTGGCATAGAGAAATTGAATGAATGTTAAATCATTGATGAAAATGGGACCTAAGGGTTGAAATGGTAATTATGGATAATGGCCTAATTACATTGTTTAATTAATTGGGATAATTAATTGGGAGAAATGAGGAAATGAAATGTTGATTGAATATCCATTTGTGCATTTATTTTCTGTTTAGAAATAACTGCTTTGGGCTATCGGTGGAGGATAGTCGTGATTGTTGTAGACAATGCATGATGATTAGGCAAACTGAAACTAATCAATGAAATGTGTCATGGAACTTGACGGTTGATAGAATACATTAATTGTATGTATTGGGTGATTGTATATAGAACCAATGTGTTTATATACGTTATGTGTAGAGGAGGAGATAGGGGATGTACTCCGCGGTTTAGGGGAAGATAGGGGATGTACCTCTAAACCGGATAGTGTTGGGAGAAGATAGGGGATGAACTCCGTAGACACAGCTCATATGCTTGTCTAGAGAAGTGTGGATACAGCTTATATGCTTATCTGTGAATGTGGGATATTGTTGTTATACATATCTGTTGAGAATGTGGATATAGCTTTTATGCTTATCTGAATGTGAGATATAGTTTTTATACATATCTGTGGAAATAATGATAGAGCTAGCATGCTTATCTGTTGAAAAAGGGAAAAATGAAAGATAACTTAGACTCATAAGTTGTATGACATAAATGTGTAATTTATGTGCATGTATCAGTGTTGACCATCTATCAATTGCTAATATTTTAGTCATTGTCCATGGTTGGTTTAGTGTATTTCTACTGGGCTGTGGCTCACCCTATATGGGAATATCATTTTCAGGTGCAGGAAGCATGCCACCTCCAAGGACATAGCTGGGAGGCTAGTGGCAGACATACTTTTGTCGCTTAACTTTTGATGTATTACATGTAACTTCAAGCCTAGGGCTTAATGTGTAAACGAGTTAGTACTCTTTTGTTGTAACCAAGTGTTAACTTGGAAAGCTGTAAGCCTGTAGGGCATTTTGTTATGATGTTAACATGTAATACTTATGTAATGAAACTCTAAGGAATAAAGGAATGTGGTTAGTTTATATGCAAATGCATGCCTTATTTGATGGGTTTAATGTTATTATTTTGAGGGCGTTACAACTTGGTATCAGAGCGTATCGGGTTCGAATACTTTGGGTACGTGGGAAGTGATTAGTATCACAATGGGTTTGTCTCGCTTGGTAGAGACTTAGATGTAGTATCATATGCTATGTGCTTAATTGATAACATGCTTATGTGATTATGTGGGTATGGGATTTAATTTCTGGGATGTTGATTGGATCCTTGAGTTTCTGGGAATCTTGTTGGAAAAGCACTTGATCAATGCTGTTTCTAACCGGAACTCTAGTAACGTCTCGGGACTATCATTATCCGGAAATGAAATTCGTAAGTGCTTATGTGTTTATGTGCTTATGTGGAGTGAATTACAGGTGTCCATGCATTAGGACGTGAGTGTTTAGTTTCGGCACATTTATGAATGTGCTAATGTTCTGTGTTACCTTTATTAGGATGTCAGGACGAGGAAGAGGTGCTAGGTGTGGTAGACCTGCGAGGCAGGAAGCACCGTTACCGGGTGAGATTCCGGCAGTACAGGAGGGGGTTGGTCAGGCCAATGTGGTCGAGCCAGTGGGTCAGCAGGCTATGGGTGCCTTGGCCAGAGAGATAGCAGGAGCCTTGGGTATTCTTAGAGCTGAGAATCAGGCAGCTAAGACAGGGCCTTCTTTCTTGAAGAGGGAGTTCTTCCGGTCTAATCCGGATGAGTTTATCGGGGATCCGAAGGAGCCACTGAAGGCTGATGAGTGGTTCGAACAGATGAGTAAGACGTTCGAGATGCTTGGCATTGAGGACGGAGCACTGAAAGTGACCTTGGCATCCTTCCAGCTGAAGGGAGATGCGGGTCAATGGTGGAAGTACGAGAAGGCTCGTGTTGGTGGTACTTGGGAGGCGTTTATAAATGCTTTTCAGGAGAGGTTTTTGTCTGCAGCAGCTAGGGAGAAGCTGAGGGATCAGTTTAGCCGGCTTAAACAGCAGGGCTTGTCAGTGGCCGAGTTTGAGGCTACTTTTACCAGTCTGTCCAGGTTTGCACCGGAACTGGTGGCGTCTGAGGAACGCCGTTGCTATGAGTTTGAGCGGAAGTTGAGGCGGGGCCTCAAGTTGAGAGTTGGTGGGTCTTACATTCGAGAGTATAGACACCTAGTTGATGCTGCTGCTCATATGGAGATTATGATGCAGGAGGAGGAGGAAGAACAGAGGGGCTCCAAGAGGAGCCAGGATAGTCAGAGTGATGGCAGGAGACAGAAGGGTTATAACCCTCAGCAGTCTCAGGGTGCAGTCTCTAGATCGACCTTTCCAGTGCCGAGTGTAGGCTCGGGGAGAGGCAGTCAGGGGGAATTCACTTGTTACAAGTGTGGCCAGCTGGGTCACAAGGTTTCAGTTTGCCCGCAGAAGGGTGGGGGTCAGAAAGCTGCTTCTTCTTCAGCTAGACCGCAGAGTCAGAGTTTGGGCAGGGGGCAGCCCTTGACTTGTTATCAGTGTGGACAACCTGGGCACATGAAGAGGTTTTGCCCACAGTTGAGTGTCACTTCGGGAGCGTCTGGTTCTAGGCAGACGCAGGGTTTTCAGCCAGCTCAGTCTGTGCAGGCCTCGAGGGCCAATCCGGGAGCTTCGTCATCCCAGTCTGTGCAGCAGTCTTTTGCTCCGAGAGGTGAGCAGGAAGACCAGGGGCCTACGGGGCGCGTGTATGCTGTTACCGCGCAGGATTTAGTACCGGCTCCATCAGTAGTGAGAGGTACTTTTCTGTTTTGCAACTCGGTTGCTAGTGTGTTGATAGACACGGGTGCATCTCATTCTTTTGTATCTGCTGCATTTGCATCGGTTTTGGAATTGGAGTTAGCACAGTTAGCATCTCCTATTTGTGTGGTATCGCCTTTGGGTGGTGAGTTGATCCTGAAACAGGGTGTTAGAGGATGTGATATAGAGGTCGCCGACTATAGGCTTCCTTTTCCGTTTGTTGTCATGCCCATGAAGGGTTTTGATGTTATTTTGGGTATGGACTGGCTATCGTCATACCGGGCTGTTATTGATTGCTACCGCCAGAGGGTCACGTTATGTACCTTGAGCGGGGAGTGGTTCCATTTTTTGGGAGACCGGGTTGGTAGTGTTTTGCCATCGGGGTATGATTCGCGAGGGCGAAGTGAGCTTAGTAGTCTACTTGCTAGCTTTGAGAGTGGTGAGAGTGGTGAGACCCAGCATGTATTGCCGAGGGTGGTTTGTGAGTATTCGGATGTTTTTCCCGAAGATCTTGTTAGTTTGCCACCTCACCGAGAGATAGAGTTCTCTATTAATTTAGTGCCTGGTACGGCACCGATTTCTATGGCACCTTACCGTTTTGCTCCAGCAGAGTTGGTTGAGTTGAAAGTTCAGCTCCAGGAATTGCTCGATAAGGGCTTTGTTCGCCCTAGTGTTTCACCGTGGGGAGCACCGGCACTCTTTGTTAAAAAGAAATATGGTGCCTTGAGATTGTGTATTGACTACCGGAAGTTGAATCAGGCTACGGTTAAGAATAAGTATCCTATGCCCCGTATAGATGATTTGTTTGACCAGTTGAAGGGTTCCCGTTGTTTCTCTAAGGTAGACTTGAGATCGGGTTACGACCAGTTGAGGGTCAGGGATGAGGATATTCCGAAAACGGCATTCCGTACGCGGTATGGCCATTATGAGTTTCTGGTGATGCCATTTGGGCTTACCAATGCACCGGCAGTCTTTATGGACTTGATGAACCGAATTTTCCGGGAGTTCTTAGATCGATTTGTTGTCGTCTTCGTGGACGACATCCTTATCTATTCGCCTTCAGAGGAGGAGCACGAGGAACACTTGAGAGTGGTGCTTGAGTTACTTAGAGCCCATAGGTTGTATGCCAAGTTTGGGAAGTGTGAGTTCTGGTTGAGGGAAGTCAAATTCTTAGGCCACGTGGTATCCGGGGAAGGGGTGTCTGTTGATACATCCAAGGTTGAGGCAGTGCAGGATTGGGCACAGCCTAAGAGTGTGTTTGAGATCCGCAGTTTTCTGGGATTGGCTGGGTATTACCGTCGGTTTGTGAAAGATTTCTCCAGGTTAGCGTCACCGTTGACTAGACTGACTCGGAAGGGAGTCAAGTTTGTGTGGAGTGAGACTTGTGAAAAGTCGTTCCAAGAATTGAAGGTTAGATTGACCACCGCTCCGGTGTTGATTATTCCGGAGAGAGGGTTGGGTTATGCTGTTTATTGTGATGCCTCACGAGAGGGTTTGGGTTGTGTGTTGATGCAAGAGGGGAAAGTGGTAGCTTATGGCTCACGTCAGTTGAAAATACACGAGAAGAATTACCCCACACACGACCTAGAGTTAGCAGCAGTGATCTTTGCCTTGAAAATCTGGAGGCACTACCTTTATGGTGAGAGGTTCGAGGTATTCTCGGATCATAAGAGTTTGAAGTATCTATTTACACAGAGAGACTTGAATTTGAGGCAGAGGAGATGGATGGAGTTCATCGAGGATTATGATTTTGAGTTGCATTATCATCCGGGAAAGGCCAATGTTGTGGCCGATGCCCTTAGTAGGAAATCCATTAGTGATGTTGCTAGTATAGCCATCCGGGAATGGGAGATGTTGGGAGCACTTGGCGAGTTTGATTTGCTACTGGGCGAATCTGTTGAGGCTGCGACCTTGTTTTCTGTTATTGCGCAGCCTACACTTGTGATTAGAGTGTTAGAGGCACAGAGAGGTGACCTTGAGGTAGAATCTCTTCGAGAGAAGATCTCCAATGGGAAAGTTGAGAAGGGCTTGACGGTGTATCCCGACCTGAGTGTGAGATACCGAGACCGTTTGTTTGTACCGGAGTCTTGCCGTGAGGAAGTACTCCGAGAGTTTCATCATTCGCGCCTTGCGGTGCATCCGGGAGGTACTAAGATGTATCAGGATTTGGGTCGCCAGTTTTGGTGGCGGGGTATGAAGAGAGATGTGGCTGTTTTCGTATCGAAGTGTCTTACTTGCCAGCAAGTGAAGGCCGAGCATCAGAGGCCAGCGGGTTTGTTGCAACCCTTGCCTATTGCCGAGTGGAAGTGGGAGCATGTCACTATGGACTTCGTTGTAGGTCTTCCGAGGACTCAACGGGGGTAGTGATGCTATTTGGGTGGTTCTAGACCGGTTGACTAAGTCGGTGCACTTCATTCCTTTGCGCGTGAGAGATTCGGTAGATCATCTTGCTGACTTGTATATTCGGGACATAGTGAGATTGCACGGGGTCCCAGTAACGATCGTCTCAGATAGAGATCCTCGTTTTACGGCTAGGTTGTGGCAGAGTTTGCAGAGTGCCTTGGGCACTAAGTTGACCTTTAGTACGGCTTATCATCCTCAGACTGATGGGCAGTCCGAGCGTACTATTCAGATCCTCGAGGATATGCTTCGGGATTGTGTCCTTGACTTTAGCGGGACGTGGGAGAGGCACTTGCCCTTGGTAGAGTTTGCCTACAACAACAGTTTTCAGTCTAGCATCGGTATGGCACCGTTTGAGGCCTTGTATGGCCGACCGTGTAGGTCTCCAGTGTGTTGGGCCGAGGTGGGTGATGCACCTTTGTAGGGTCCGGAGTTGGTTAGGGAGACGACGGAGAAAGTTGAGCTTATCCGTAGGAGGCTTGTTACAGCCCAGAGTCGGCAGAAATCTTATGCTGACCGTAGAAGGAGGCCTTTGGCGTTTGAGGTAGGTGATCATGTCTTTCTAAAGATATCACCTAGACGAGGCCTGATGAGGTTTGGGAAGAGTGGGAAGTTATCCCCTCGGTTTATTGGTCCTTTTGAGATCCTTGAGAGGATAGGTGAGGTTGCTTATCGGTTAGCCTTACCGTCGCAGTTGTCCGGAGTGCATGACGTGTTTCATGTGAGTATGCTTCGGAAGTATGAGCCAGATCCATCACATGTGCTGGATTGGACTGATTTAGAGGTAGATGAGGATGCCTCGTATGAGGAGAGACCGGTTCGGGTCTTGGATAGGCGGGATCAGGTCCTGCGTGGCAAGACCATTCCTTTGGTGAAAGTCTTGTGGAAACATCACGGAGTGGGGGAAGCCACTTGGGAACGTGAGTTGGAAGTCCGAGAGAAATATCCGGACTTGTTTGTTAATATGTAATCTTGTATTTAAATTTTACATTTTGTTGAACTTAAGAGCTTTTATATATGTCTTAAGTTGTGAAACATTGAAAATGTTTTGGTTATTGGGAGTATGTTTGGGAACTTGCCTCATATGGAAGTTGAATGTAACATTATATATGTTGATTGTATTGTTGAAATTGGAAAGATAGTGCATAATGTTGATGCATGTTGAAAATACATATGTTGTTTACATATTGTGATATGTCTCTTGTTAAAGGGATGAGATGACCGGTAATGGGTCGAATTGTTGAATGTTAAAGTGTAACATTGTTTAAAATGGAGGAAAACTTGTTTTTGAAAACTTGTGCTTAATTTCGGGGACGAAATTCTTTAAGGGGGGGAGGTTATAGCGATCCCGGGTTTACCCTTGTTGTACAGTGATCCGGACATGTGTCCGTGGATGTTGGTGGTTGTTTATTATTTTGTTTACATCCTTTTTACTTCGTAATTGAGTTATAGGATGTGTTGGGCAGGTTTGTTACAGGTTGGTTGAGTTTAGAAACCAAAACTAGTTGCCCAGGTTTTGGCCTGTACGCTCGAGCGGGGGTTTTGGCGCTCGAGCGGGGATTACACCCATTCAGTATTTTCCTGTGCAGCGTTGTACGCTCGAGCGTGGTATTGGCCGCTCGAACGGGGTTGTCTGAGTGCCGCTCGAGCGTAGAGTTGGAAGCTCGAGCGGAGGCCTGGTTCTGTATAAATGCTGGGAGAGTGCATCCGGCGCTCGAGCGGAAGTTTGGACGCTCGAGCGGGAGTCTGTAAGTGACGCTCGAGCGGGGTGTTTTACGCTCGAGCGGGAGACTAGGTTTAAGTCCCGAAATTGTGACTTTTCAAATCACTTTTTACTTTCTCTTCTCTCTCTTACTTTTCCAAAATCACCATTGTTGAGCCTCTCACTCTAGACTCTACCTTCTCTCTAGGTTTTGATCTAGTAGGAGTGATTTACTCACCTTTGGCCTTTACAAAAAAGTTGTTGATCGTCGAGGGCTTCATTTTAATCTGAAAATCTCGGGTTTTGGAGCACGTTGGGTTTTGTCGTCTTCTCCTTTGGGACTCCGAATTTGAGGTAGGGATATCCTACTCCTCTCTATGGGTTTTGTCTTTAAATTTTGGTATTTTGAGATGTTGGGCTTGGTTTGGTAATTTTGTGAAAGTTTGGGGCTTTTGTGTAATTTTACAAAAGTTGAGGTTTTATTCATAATAAACCTGAATGCATGTTTGGCATAGAGAAATTGAATGAATGTTAAATCATTGATGAAAATGGGACCCAAGGGTTGAAATGGTAATTATGGATAATGGCCTAATTACATTGTTTAATTAATTGGGATAATTAATTGGGAGAAATGAGGAAATGAAATGTTGATTGAATATCCATTTGTGCATTTATTTTCTGTTTAAAAATAACTGCTTTGGGCTATCGGTGGAGGATAGTCGTGATTGTTGTAGACAATGCATGACGATTAGGCAAACTGAAACTAATCAATGAAATGTGTCATGGAACTTGACGGTTGATAGAATACATTAATTGTATGTATTGGGTGATTGTATATAGAACCAATGTGTTTATATACGTTATGTGTAGAGGAGGAGATAGGGGATGTACTCCGCGGTTTAGGGGAAGATAGGAGATGTACCTCTAAACTGGATAGTGTTGGGAGAAGATAGGGGATGAACTCCGTAGACACAGCTCATATGCTTGTCTAGAGAAGTGTGGATACAGCTTATATGCTTATCTGTGAATGTGGGATATTGTTGTTATACATATCTGTTGAGAATGTGGATATAGCTTTTATGCTTATCTGAATGTGAGATATAGTTTTTATACATATCTGTGGAAATAATGATAGAGCTAGCATGCTTATCTGTTGAAAAATGGAAAAATGAAAGGTAACTTAGACTCATAAGTTGTATGACATAAATGTGTAATTTATGTGCATGTATCAGTGTTGACCATCTATCAATTGCTAATATTTTAGTCATTGTCCATGGTTGGTTTAGTGTATTTCTACTGGGCTGTGGCTCACCCTATATGGGAATATCATTTTCAGGTGCAGGAAGCATGCCACCTCCAAGGACATAGCTGGGAGGCTAGTGGCGGACATACTTTTGTCGCTTAACTTTTGATGTATTACATGTAACTTCAAGCCTAGGGCTTAATGTGTAAACGAGTTAGTACTCTTTTGTTGTAACCAAGTGTTAACTTGGAAAGCTGTAAGCCTGTAGGGCATTTTGTTATGATGTTAACATGTAATACTTATGTAATGAAACTCTAAGGAATAAAGGAATGTGGTTAGTTTATATGCAAATGCATGCCTTATTTGATGGGTTTAATGTTATTATTTTGAGGGCGTTACACAAACCACACCATCTCAGAGTCCCTCAAGAGAGGCATTGGCCACCTTCACCTTACCCAATACTGGAACTTCTATCATGCCTTCAACAGAGGTAACACAACCCCAAATTGTTCACTTTTCACAACTTTAAATATTTACTGACTTAAACTCTCTATTGCATCAGCCCACAATTGCTCCTCTCCAAGACTCACTTTTGGGCATCTCTGTTATTCAACAAATTGTTGCCAACCTGACTGTCGAAGAAAGATTTAAGCAACTGTCTGTTGAAGAGCAACAATTGATAGACCAATTTTTCAAAGTACTTGGCCAGCCTCTGGATGATTTGGTTTTTTCTCACACCATAGCTTTGACTGATTGTTTGGAAGCCATTGCACCTCTAATGCCTCAACTCTTCGATTTAGATCAAGTGCATGCTTTCCAAGACTTCCTCTCAGAGTTCCCACAGCACCTAGTGGTCATCAACCAATTCCATGCTAAGCCAAAAAAACATTGAAACCCAAGTGGATCAAGTAAGAAAAGAAGTCAATGCTCTAACTGAGGCCTCTACCAGATCATAGGCCCTCACTACTCAACTTGCCAACCTCACAGTAGAAGAGACTTAACTGGAGGCTCAATTGGCACATGTGAGAGCTCAAAAAGCTGCTGTTGAACAAGAACAAGCCAACCTCATCCAACAAATTCCAAGCCTTCTTGCTCAAGCAGGGGGTGGTCCTTATACCATTAGACAAGCTCAAACCAGGCTTAGGCAGAATAAAATAAGGCACCAAACTGCCCTTCAAGCCTGGAGTAGGCTTTCAATGTACTTTCAAAGAGATTAGGCTAAATGTAATTATCTTGATTGTATTTTTGACATAATCATTAATGAAAGATTTATCATATTTACTCTGGCTTTTCCTGACTTGTCATTTATGTTCATCTTCATGCTTTTAAGGGTTATTCATGCACTCCCATATGGTTGGATAGTATTTCTTTATGTACTTGGCATTAATGACTCTTCTGTGTGGCTTACCTTCCAAAAAGGCAAGACGATAAGCTCCCCATCTAAGGACTTTGTGTATGTTAAATGGACCTTCCCAATTAGGGGACCACTTGCCATATTCTGGGCTTTTTGAGCCAATTGGTAAAATGGTTTTCCACACCAACTCTCCTTCAGAAAACACTTTACTTTTGACTTTCTTGTTATAGCTTCTCTCAACTTTCCTTTTCTGAGCTATCAAGTGATTAAAGGCCATAATCTTTTTTTCCTAAAGGTCTTGCCACTCAAGCAACATAGCTTTAGTATATTCATCCATAGGGATATCTAAATGTCTAGCCAATCGACTAGACCTAACTGTCACTTCCAAGGGCAACACAACATCATGCCTATATACTAATTCATATGGGGTTGTACCTGTGTTATCTCTCTTGGAATTTCTATAAGCCCAAAGCACTTCTTACGAGAGATTATGCCAATCCCTAGGATTATTCTCAATTATCTTTTCTAAAGTGTTCTTGACAATCTTGTTTGTTGCCTCAGCTTGCCCTTTTTCTTGGGCATAATAGGGGGAGGAATTCAATATCTGAATGCCATATTCTATGGCAAACCCCTTAATCTCATTCCTATTGAACACTGTGCCTTTATCGATAGTAATGGATTAGGGTAAACCAAACCTATGGATCACATTCTTTTTTAAGAACTCAATGACTTGAGTCTGTGTAGACACCCCATTTTTGACTGCCTGCAAGACTTGGATGCTTTGTCTTGCGCACTCGATGATGAAAGTTGCATTGAGTGTGATTCGAAGTCTCAACAAAGGAACGTAAGTTCACGCTCCAAAACCAATCCCAAACCTTTCATATTCATACTATTTTTACCCTAGAAATTCATTTTTGAACATTCTACCACCCTACACTGAGTTTAAAACAGTGGAACAGGGGTGCATATTGGGAGCTGGTCGGCTCTCTTTAGCGAGAAACACTGTTCTGAATAGGAATCAGCTAGTTGTCCATTTTCGAAGATATTTTCAACATATTTTGCTCAAATTCTATAAATATGAGCAAATATCTCAGTGTTAGAGGTTGGAAAAATTTCAAAGAAGTAAAATAACCCTTGAGAGCTCCTTCTTCTTGTGCAAGCTAACTTTGAGATATTTGATCATCCTTATACTATATCTATATACCATACACAACCTTGGAGCCATAACTTACAACCTTGGTTGAGCTTTGTGAATCACAATTCAAGCTTGAGAGTATGCTTGGACCAAGTTTGGTTCACAAACAGGAGTTTACCTTCTTCAAGAGGTATAAGCTTACCACCTTTGTATTGCTTTCATTTTTGTCTTCCTCTGGCTATTTCTTGTGTTTTTGTATTGTTTTGATCTTATTTTAAGTGTTGAAACTTGGGTTTGAATAGCTACCAAAGGGTAGAAAGGGTTAACCCACTTTCTTGCACTCTACTTTATAGTTCACACCCTTGTTTTACACTATTTTCTTCGCCTTTTAAATTGATTTTCAGAGTTTGAAAAAGGCTTAAAAAACATGGTTTGAGGTCTAAAAAATGGAGAGGTTAGCCACCTCTTCTTGCTCTTGTTCACTAGCCTTGCATTTCCTTGTTCTTTTCTATTTTTTTTTATGCCCTTTAACATGATTTTTGGCCACTATTTTAGCATATTAGGGGCTGTTTTAGGGCTGTCCTAATTTATTTAATTAGTGTATGATTTGAATATCTAGCTTATTGTGTCGTAAATCCTCATATCTAGTTTGTTGTGCTGTGTTACTCATGCTTCGATAACTTTTCTTTGGTTAATTTTCATGTTGAAGAGTCTCATTCTAATAATTGATCCCGCAATCTTTTATGCAACCTCCCTATTTTCTTTTCTTCTTTTGTTTGAGAGTCACTTCAACCGATCGACGGTTCTTCAAAGCATGAGAAAGAAACCTATGCTCAATGGCTTAATCTCTACGGAGGTTCATCGTCAAGGCATGGGCTCTCTTTCATGCTTAGGATCACTTCTCGTTTGAAGTTTCTTCTCATTTAGTGGACTTAATCATCACTTTGGACAAATTGATTAAAGAATGGCAAGGACTAATAAAATCAGCTCAAAATGAACTAAACCGACATAAAGAAAATGTTTAGAGTTGGTTGGATTCAGCGAGACGTTATGTCGAGTCCATCGTTTCGAGAATTGTGACCTATCAATCCATGATATGTTGATAAGACTTGTGGTGTGTCCACTTCCCTCTTTGAGCCTTCATGATAAGAGGGAGGGGTGGTTCTTCATTGCATTTATTCATTTTTATCCAAACGTGCCCAAAATCCTCAAGCCATCAAAATGTGCTTATTGGTGATTTTAGATTCGAACTCGCTCTTCTCTTGAGTTTCCCATGACAGAGAGGGGAAGAAGAGACAAACAGGGCCTAGAAAGGCTCTGTCTGCGTTGTTCTCACCTCAGAGCACAAAACATTTTTTTGGCATAAAATTTAGAGCCGGTCGGTACTTTTTTGGCCCAGCTGGATCTCATTTAGGGTTGGCTGGCTCCCAATGTTTGGTAAGCAGAGACCTTTTAGCAGAAATAGAGAGCAGTGGCTGAGGGTGAGGTAGAGCAATCTGGGTAGACAGAGCAACTTCTAGACACTGTGCATGCATTCATTGTGCCTCCTTGTTGTTTGTATTAATATTATCATTATAATTATCATTGATGTAAATATTATTGTTATTGCAATTTCATGTATTGTTGTTATGATTAGCATCGTCATCATACCCATGTTGTAAATAGAGCTAGATAGATAGTTAATTTAGAATTCATTCGAATATGTAATAAGTAGCTAGTTTAGTTTAATTTATTTGTTTGGTGTTGTAATAGTTAGCTATTAAGCTGGACACTTAGACACTTACTCGAACCCTCTTACATGAGGGCAAAAAGTGTAATAAGTGTGTATGTCTTATAACTCCCATTTTTTTCTCCCTTTTATTTCTCTGCTTACGATGGTAGAATAGAGCATCATGTTTTAATTAGCATTTTCCATGTCCAAATTATCCGTTTGTCTTGCATGTATAAAAGCTCGGTTCATCATTCTAACCAAGCATTGTTATCGCTTAAATTCTTTGAATACGTGCTTAGACCGCATGCTATCAAATTGATTCAAATACCATGTTAGTAGCCAAGCCCATTAATTGCATAATTGTATGCGTTGCATTAGTCATATTGCATTAGTTAAGATCACACATTTGTTGATCACGCATTTGTTCTAACTCTTTTATCTTTTTGGTTTGCCTCAGAGTACTAGGTGAGCATTTAATTACTTTAGCATGTTGCATGCGTGTGATTATTGCCATGTCATCAAAGCATGATTCCATGAGGCTAAGTGCTTAAGTGATATATTTGTTTGAATGCTGGTGGATAAAGGCTAATTGCTTGAATTGGAATAAATTGATTAATGTACATACAAACTCACTTTTTCAAGTGACGCATATTCAAAACACTTTTTTTCAAACAAAACATGAAATCAAATGTTCCAACTTTTGCAAATTAGTCTATGCTTGCGTGTATCACCTAGTAAAGTTAGCCTAATAATTAGAACAAGAGCATATAATGTAAATAAAAATCACATCATGATTAGTAGAGGCCGATCTTTGATCGGGCAAGTGGGGTGCTCACTTCATGACCTTCCCTTCTCGTACCTAAGTTCTCGAGCCGAGACAATCTTGGTGTTGACGGACACATAGCCTTTGGCACGAGTCACGGGTTTCCTAAATTTTTCAAAAATATTTAGGTAGCGACTCTGTAATCTGGCAAAGCAGTCCATTTTTTGCATTTTTGATTCAAAATCGATTTTCCTAAAGAATTTTCAGATTTGGGCTCATTTGTGTTTATCTATTTCACATTGCACTTGTGAAATCAGATTCAAAATCACAGGAGTTTGAACTGTAGGGCTAATCGTATCCAAAAGGAGCACGAAAAGCAAGCTACAGTCTGTGTCACCACTTTTAAAGGCGCTGCTTCCACCTATTTAGTAAAGTAATCAGTGGCTACCAAAAGGTAAGAATGTGCTTTTGAAGAGGCTAGGAAAATTTGCCCAATTAAATCCATTGTCCATCCTCTAAAAGGCTAGGGTTTCCCAACTAAATGAAGACTCATGGCTGGTACCCTTTGGATATTGCCATGTTTTTGGCAATTCTAACATCTCTTTGCATATGTTATGCAATCTTTTTTATAGATGGCCAAAAATAACCATCCTGTTAATCAACCATCTCATCTTATCACTAGCCTGATGGCCCCCACAAATTCTCTCATGTGCTTCAGCCATGGCTTTCATCTGGTTTAGCCTACCAATACAAAGCAAAGTCAGACCATCACGTGCCTTCCTAAATAAATCATCTCCCATGATAACATAATTTAGGGCTTGATATCTTATTTGCCTATCACTCCCTTCACTAGGATTCGATAGGTACTTTATTAAACGAAACCTCCAATCTTCCTTGGTCACATCCAAAATAAGAATTGGCAAGAAATGTCTACATCTATCCCTAAGTGCAAAAAAGTTTTTTCTCTTAATTTGAATCACCCTTTCTTGAGATCCCTTAGGAATTTTCAAACCAGAAGCTGCTTGGGCCATCTCATTGGCCTTTTTATTCTCCAACCTGTATCTATGTGTGAATGTAATATGGTCAAAGAAACTGATTAACCATTTAACCTCAGCTAAATACTCCTTTAGAGCACCACTTACACATTTAAACTCACCAAAGACTTGTTTAATGACCAATTGTGAATATCTAAAAACTTGAAGGCTTCTAATTTTGAATTCAATGGCCAGCTCTAGGCCAATTATTAGGGCTTCATACTCAACTTGATTAGAAGATTGAATATGTTGCCTTTCCAATTGATATGCAAACTGGCACATTTGCTTGTTTGGCACAATCAGCACAATACCTATTCCAACTCTTTCATCTGTCTTTGAACCATCAAACATCAACTTCCAAGGTTCATTTTCCACCATATTGACTTCATACAAATCTAAATCAACAGATGTACAAGGATGCTTTGTTAGAAAATCAGTAAGGCTTGCCCTTTGACTGCCTTTTGTTGTACATCTTTGAAACAATACTCAATTAATGCTAATATCCATTTTCCTTGTCTTGCTCTTAAGATTGGCTTGGACAACATATATTTAATCAGATTTGTCTGTGCTATCACAAACACTTCTGTGGGTAGCATATAATGCCTAATGGCTACAAAATAAAATGCCAAACATAGTTTTTCGACAGAATTATATCTAGTCTTAGCATCATTTAACCTCTTACTTAGGTAATATATGGCTTGTTCATGACCCATATCATTTTCTTGAGCCAATAAACAACTAATCGACAAGTCAGAAGCTGAAATGTACAACTTCAATGGTTTACCTGCCACTGGGGGCATAAGCACTGGAGGACTTGCCAAATATTTTTTGAGGAACTCAAAAGCTTCTTGATGGCATTCTTCCCATTTAAACTCATTTTCTAACTTGATTTTTAATAGAGGAGAAAATGCTAAAGTTTTCTTAGCTAGATTAGCAATGAATCTTCTTAAAATAATTATTTTTACAAGGAAACTTTGCAACTCTTTTTTGTGAGTTTGAGGTTTTGCTTTCAGAATTGCCTTGGCCTAATTTGTATCTACTTCTATCCCTTTGTGGTGTACTAAGAAGTCTAGAAAATTTCCAGAAGATACCCCCAATGCACACTTCAAGGGATTTATCTTGAGTTTGTAGATCCTCATTCTTTGAAATGTCTGCTGCAAATGTTCCAAATGCTCATCAAAATTGTCAAATTTGATGGCAACATCATCTATGTAGACTTTTAAGTATTTTCCAATCAAATTATAGAAAATGAAATTCATTGCCTTCTGGTATGTTGCTCTTGCATTCTTTAATCCACAAGACATGACTACCCACTCAAATGTCCCCAAAGCACTAGGACACCTAAAGGCTGTCTTATGTGTATCCCCTGGGTTGATAAAAATTTGATTATACCCAGCATGACCATCCATAAAGGACAAAATCTTGCTCTTGGCTGCTGAGTCTACTAACAACTCAGCCACTGGCATAGGATATTCATCCTTGGGAGTTGCTAGATTTAAGTTCCTAAAGTCTATGCACACTCTCAACTTACCATTTTTCTTCATAATAAGGACAATATTAGACAGCCATTCAAGATATCTGGCTATTCTAATGAAACCTGTTTTGAGCAACCTTTCAATTTCCTCCTTGACTAGTAAGGCAACTTCATTAGTCATCCTCCTTGGAGGTTGTTTAGTAGGAAGGAAATCTCCTTTAATTGGGAGCTACCAATGCTCTATCTAATCCAGGCATTTCTTCATAATTCCATGCAAAGCAATCGATATACTCAAAAAACAAACCAACTAGCTTGCTCTTACATTCATTAGATAGATTAGCATTTACATAGATGGGCCTCTTACAAGCCTTACTCCCTAAGTTATATTCCTCTAAAGGGTCCTGCACATCTGCTTTGAGGTCATCAAGTTTAGCAGGAGTTGCTTTCAAATGTTTCAGTTGCACCTCTTCATAACTCAGAGGGCTATTGTCGATAACACATTTTGCCTAGGAATAATTAGGCAACCACTTAGGGCTAAACTTACTTTCTAAGAAGAAATAAAGAAAAAGCCTAGAAAAAGTATATCTAATCACAATAGTTGTCTCCTCCAGCTTGTCTTCTTCTATCACTTGTACCTGCATTACTCTTGATCTTCAGTAACCTCCTCTATCACAGGCCTTTTCTGTTTCTACATCAGGCTTGGCATGGCCAATTCCTGGCCTATCTGCTTGAAACATTCCTCAATGAAGGCCTTGAACTCATCATTAGTCAAACATTTCCCTTGGGACTTAACCTCTTCTTTATTAATCACCACTGGCCTCAAATCCTCATCATACAACACAACTTCTATATTATTAACATCAACAACAAAAGGATTTGTATATGCCCAGTAAACTTCCATTCCTCCTTTGTCACCTTGACCACCATTGGTTAAAAAGATCAGTGCCTGGTGCAAAGAAGAGGGTACATAAGGTGTATCCAATCCCTACCTAACAGGACATTATAGTTGGAAGTAGAGTCTATCACAAAGAAAGTTGTTCCCATAGACCTAGAACCAACCTGAAGTTGCAAAGCCATTACTCCTTTGGCTTTAGATGGTCCACCAGCAAAATTACTTATATTTATATCAGTAGGGAGCAAGTCATCGACAGACTTCTCAATGGCTTTCAATGTTCTAGAAGGCAGAATGTTAACACAATAGCTCTATTGTCAACTAATACTCTTTCTACTAGTACTCTATCAAGGTAGGCCCTAACATACAGAGGCCTTAGATGCCTGATGAGCCTATCTTCTGGCTTTTGTAGCACAACTTTCTCCCCATCGACAGATCTTACTACCTTAATTGACCTTGGTAACTTGGCCTATGTCTCAGTCATTGCTATTTGAACCACAAGCTTAGACAAGTCTTCCACATCACCTGCCAATTCATCTGGTTGGTCAGGCTTGGCCTGGACCTTATAAGGAATAGCCATAATCATATTGCACTCCTTAGATGGAGGTAAAGAACCAAACTCAATGGCAGCCAACTTCTCCCCAAAGTCACCACCAGAACTATCTGACTTGGCTTTTTCTTCTCTGACTTCTTCATTAACATTCATGTTATCAATGGCCATCTCCTGGTCTTGAAATTGTTTCATTGCCACATCTTTCTCATTGTTATTATCTTCATTAGACATTAAATCCTTCTTCAATTCTTTCAACTTTTGTCTCAATAAAGCCTTCTCAGAGAGCTTCTCAGCAGGTCTGTCATTTGGCCTTTCTCGCCTCCACTTTCCTTTTTAAAATCTAAATTGGTTGTACTGGATGGGCTCTAGAAGTTGAACGCTTCACTTCCTTCCCTCCAACAGTAGGAACCAATTTATCTCTAGTCTATACCAAATCTTGCTTTCCAGTTGGCTTATCTCCTGCAGCTCTAGACATCATAGCATGAAACCTTCTCTACTCTCTCCTTTTTTGAGTTCTAGTTTCTCTCATTTCCCTCCAACCATCTGAAGGGAATTTTGGATAAACTACTCCTTGCCACACAAAATGTAGTGGTACTGGAGGTTATACCATCCTTGGTTGAACCAGATGCATATCTGGCCTCATTCTTTGGCCATTATACTGCTGTTAAAACCCCCCAAATGGTTTAGAAAATTGTTGTTGTCCCCCACATGACCTTCCAGGCTATTGTTGGCCATTATGTGGAGTCACAAACTACTGCTAGCCACTATATGGCCTTGTTAGAATATTTGGATTCCTATATGGCTTTGAACCCGTTTGTTGTTTCAGCATGGCTCTCACATTACTTGATCCTCCGAAACATGGATGAACAGAAGCTCCTTGGAACAAAAATGGAGCATCATCCTTGCTGTAGTTCTCTGCAGAACCAAATATCCCTGGGTCAGACCCATTATAAAGCAAGTAATCATTGTCGAAAATCTACAGATCACCACTACCCATAGTATTGAACCTCAAGCCAACATTCTTTCCAATTTTTTGAATTCCATCTATCACAATTGCCTTGGCTCTTTCTTTTTCAGTGCCACATCTAAAACAGATGAACCTGTCACTATGCTCTTCTTGAACTTTCTTCTCTTTTGCCTCCTTGGTAATTTTCTCCATCCTTTCTTTGTGGAGCTTCTCTAGTTACACTAGGAGAACTCTGGGGTTCTTCATTTTCTTCTTTTGATCAGTCAACTAGAGGTCAGTTACTACCATGTTGATCTGCACCATGTTTGGGAATGGGTCACCATCAACTGCCATGACTCCCTTATCTTTTTCAGCATACTTTAGCATCCCTTTTTGGATTAAATCCTGTACACAATTTCGAAATGTGACATAGTTATTAGTAGAATACCTGAAAGAGTTATGCCATTTACAATATTCCTTGTCAACCCTATCCTTTTCTCTGGGAACACTATGGCCAGGAGTCAAAGTTAAAAAATTGTTTGCTAATAACTCATCAAATAATGCATTTGCTTTTGATAAGTCAAAAGAATACCATTTTTTCGACACGACCACATTCTTTTTGGCTGGCTGTGTTACTGGCATACTCATAGGCTTATTAACCTTCTTTAATGTTTCACAAACCACAAGTTTTTCCCTATCACTTGTGCAACATCTATGTCAACTTCCATGTCAAACTTAACCTCTTGGTAATAAGTCCCTAATGAGGCTGCATTTCTCTGAGAATGGTCTCATAACTGGTTGCCCTTGAAGACAACTCAAATAAGTCTCTAAACATCATGCCTTCAAACTTTTTCTTAAGTTCAAAATCTAAACCATTATGGGTGTAACAACCCCGACATATGATTAACTATTAAACCATGATTAAGGATGCCTAACAAGTAATTACGATAAAATTCTGAATTAATTGCATATGTGTTACATTATTCGTGTTCCTATATGTTTATTGTAGATATCTATTTGTGCTTCCGTTTTGTTCTACCAGTTGAAGGCCTTATCGGCATCTAATAACGAAATTAACTTAGGTTATGTGTTATTTGAAATTTTTAGTATTTTATGGTAGGTTCAATTTAAATTCGATTTGGAACCAAATAATTAGAATAAATAATGTTAATTAATTAATCATTAATGAGTTTCCTAATCAAGCATATATAAGGCACAAGTGAACTCATGATTTCATTTTACACTCTCATTTCAAGCTTTTTGAGCCTAAAAAACGTGTGAGGGAGGAATTGCTTGAATTTGGGAGAAGTTAGCTTGGGAACTCAAGGATTTGCTTGGAATCTTAGTGAATTCATCACCTAGAGCTTAATTAAGAAGTTGAGGTAAGGATTCAACACTTAATTATGATATCTAGGACATGAATTCTAAGAATTAAGTGAAGTAATGCAAGAATTGAGCTTATGAAGTAGGAAGGAAAAACATTCCATGCATGCATGTATATTTTCTTATATTTTGAGTTTAATTGTTAGGAATTCTCACATGCATGTCCCAATTCTACCTTAGTTTTGAGAATTTATCATATTTTCCATCAATTTACCTTATTTGATCATGATTTGGAAGCTTTGAACTCAATCCATTACTTACATGATATGCTTTCAAAGTTTTGAGTTTGATTTTGCACAATTGACATGCTTTTGAGCTTTAATTTTGTGAAATGATTTTGAATTCCCAATGTTTTACAAGTATAGACGTGTTTTCTCAAGTTTTGGGGCCCAAAGGTTGCATTTTGAGGCTTTGAATTTGAGTTTTGAGTTTGGGAGCAAATCTGGAAAATTCTAAAATTTTGCTTCTCCGCTCGAGCAACCACTCTTTGTTTTGCACTTCTGCTTGAGCGACCAAAAGTTGGCTCGAGCATAAATTGCATGCTTCCAGAAGTTTACAAGTTTTGTAGACTGCTTGAGTGACTAGAGTTATGCTCGAGCAAAGACCTCAGTCTTACGCTCAAGTGATTGTCAAGCGTGCATCAAGCGAAAAATTCACTCAACCAGTACTTTTGCAGAGTTTTACAGACAGCTTGAGCGACCGAAGTTATGTTCAAGTGACCACCCTTATGTTTGAACCTCCGCTCGAGCGAGGACCTTGTTTTCAACAAATTTTGACTAAATATTGAACAACATATTTTGGCACCCTCATTGCATTCTAGCCATTCCTAGGCCATAATTAAAACTTAATAATGAGGACAAAGATTAGAAACACACCAAGATAAGAAAGAACTAAGTTAACGATTTCGAGTGTGTAATTTAATACGTATCTGTTCTATGTTTGTGTAGGTCACGTGCCATAGACAATCTGGTTTATCTACTTAATAGGTTCTACCAGTGGAGTCATCTGTGAGTAACAACTTAGTAAAGTTATGTTCAACTTTATTTATTTTCCATATGATAGAATAAGATTTGTTTTATAAAATGTTATATTTTGTACAATGAATGATTGTCCAATTTTTGACAAGTACTCGTGGCATCCTTAGCACAAGGTCCTTACCCGGGGATAACAATATCATGGTCTATGAGCACAAGGCCCTTGCCCAAGGGTAATAATACTGTGGTCTTATGGCCCTTACCCGGGGGTAATAATATCGTGGTCTCATGGCCCTTGCTCGGGGGTAACAATACTGTGGCTTAAGTATGTTATCTGTTCTGAGTACCAGAGGTTCCTTTATGGAACTGATCAAGTATGACCTTTAATGCTCTATATCTGATATGTTAGCGCTAATGGGTGTACCTCGTTTGATCCTCTGTGAAATTGAATAAGTACATGCTTCTGAACTCTAAATAAGAATATGAATCTGTTTCTACTTTTTGAATATGATATGGGACATCATTCATTAAATCCTTTACTCTGTTATTATTCGCTGGGTTTTCGCTTACTATTTATATTATATATGTAGGTGAGCAGGCGCGTGACCAGGCCTAAGCTGTTTCTTGGAGAGTTTGGGTCAGCTATCCACTGTGCCTCCCGGGAAGGTTCCTGTTTGAAAAAGTCAAGTTTTGTGAATCATGTTAAGGATGTTTTTGTTCTCGTTTTGTTTTGTTTAAATGTGCACTGGGGTCAGTCCATTTGGATGATACATGTACGGTGTTGCATGACTTATGAACTTTTGATGTCATATATATATATGAAGTTTTAAATTATCTATCTCATGTATGTCTGTATAGCTCAATGGACGTTGTATTTTGTATATTTGCTTCCGCAGCCCCTCTATTTACATGATTTTCAGGTCAAAGGCCTTCAGTAACCCCATGATTACTGACTGGTTACGACGCTAAACCTATATGAGCGGGTTTGGGTTATGACAGGGTGGTATTAGAGGATGAGTTATACCGCACACACGAGTCCATATGACCTATAAGATGTCCTAGTAAGAATTAGGGGCATTCCATCTGCATGTGTGGGTGTGTGAACTATTTGAACCTACTTGAACTAAAATGAAATGATGTGAACATATTTGAATCACTATGAAACAAATTGAATTGGACTTGAACACAGAGAGCGAGATTATTCTGCCTATGTTTATTATTGTCCTATTTACCTATAGCAATGGAAAATACAAGAAGTGATGATACAGCTGGATCTTCTGAGGCTCGAATGAGTCGGATGGAACAAATGTTAGAGGCTTTGATAGAAACAATCAAACAGTAACAAAGACAACAACCTGTGCTCCCTTCACCACCTCCAGTGCCAGTTGAGTTGGAAAACACTGACATTATTTCACTAACCTAGAAGTTCAACAAAATGAAGCCGCCAATCTTTCTGGGTGGTATTGAGCCGTTGAAAGCCGAAAAATGGTTGCTAGAGACTGAAAAGATATTTAAGGTGTTCATGTGCTCTGAAACGCAGAGAGTTCTTTTGGCCACCTATACTTTGAAAGAAGAAGCTAGACGATGGTGGATGCTTATCCGAGATAACAGTGACATGGACCCAATTTAAAGTAATATTCTATGAGAAATATTTTCCCTAATGTTTCAGAGATTGTAAAGTGTCAGAATTTCAAGAACTTAAGCAAGGCAAGATGTCCGTAGCCGAATATGAGGCTAAGTTCACAGAGTTAGCCAGATTTGCTCCTCATATGGTCGACACAAATTACAAAAAGGCTCAAAAATTTGAAAGGGGCTTAGATCTGGATGTGTTTGATCGAGTAGGCATTTTGAAGTTGCCTACATATGTGGAGGTACTTGACAGAGCATTGATGGCAGAGGCCACCCTGACAGCAATGAAACAAGCTAAAACACCAATAACATAATGGCGAAGTAAAAATCTGGATCCAATTTTCGAAAGGGCCATTCATCTTTCTCACACAAAAAGCAAACTATGGGATCTTCAAGCAGTTCAAGAAAAAGCAGTGGCTCTATGCCAGTTTGTTCTGAATGTGGAAGGAAACATAAAGGTATGTGTTACCGTGCATCTGGTGCTTGTTTTCAGTGTGGCAAGACTAGGCACGTGACTAGAGATTGTCCGATGAGATCCGATGATGCTAACTGTCCTGTGGCAAGTTCAGTCAGATCTACTCCTGCACCAAGAACAAATGTGAAAACCAATACCGGGAGAGAAACTCTGAGGCAAGGCCGAGTGCTTGCATTAGTACCTGGTGATGTACAAAACACTAAGTCAATGGTGTCAAGTATGATCTCTATTTGTGCTTAACGTGCCTATGTGTTGATAGATTCTAGTTCTACGCACTCTTTTGTGTCGCATGCTGTAACAAGCCCGCGGGGGACCTCGCTACAGCTCGGACTCAACTTTGTAGTCACGGTTCTAAGTCTGAACCAAAGAGTCCAAATCCGGCAAATCGTTTTGAGAAAACAGATTTTGAAAGAAGTGCCAAACATGGACTGCTTTGCCAGATACAGAGTCGCCACCTAAATGTTTTTTAATGGGAAATTTAGGAAACCCTGACTCGGTGCCAAAGGCCACGTGTCCGTCATCACCAAAGTTGCCTCGGCTCGGGAACTTGGGTACGATTGGGGAAGGTCACTTCGTGAGCACCCCCGCTCGCCCGATCAAAGATCGGCCTCTACTAACCATGATATCTATTTTTGAAAACATTATGAGTTCTTATTCCGGTTATTAGCCTAGGTTACTATGTGATGCGCACAGCATACAAGTATAGACTGGGTCGCCTGAATTGGAACAAAACATTTCATGTTTGTTTTTTTGAAAGATGGTTTGCTACTCGCAAGTAGGCTTAAAATGCAGATTTTGCCACCCTCGGGTGGGCTTAGAAAAGATGGTTTTGCCACTATCTAGTGGGCTTAAAACAAATAGTTGATGATTTATTCCAATTCAAGTAACCCAACCTTCACCCACAGGCATTCAGGCAGTTATATCATATAAGCGCATAGCCTCATGGTAAGCATGCTATTCATGGCAGTCACTCACACGCATGCAAGGATGCTAAAGCATAAAGCTTACTGAGTACTCCAAGCCAAAACAGAAACTCATTAGAAATCATACATGAATCCTAAGTATACAAAAATGCCTAATGCAACACATGCAAAATGCAACTATAGCAGGCTCGGCTATTCTAAGATGGCGTATGAAATGTTACAACTATCATGTATTCAATTTGGAATTGAAAGTACAATGCAGTTAGTATGATGCGCCGAGCCCGATGCATGCAAAACAGATGAATGATGCAAACATGCTGTCATACTGTATGCTAATTGAAATATGCCCTAATCTACCCATCAAAAGCGGATAAATAAAAGGGAAGAAAGACGTGGGGTTGGAAGACATACAACACACACACGCACACTTATTACAGTTGTGGCCCTCGCGCAGAGGGTCCAAATAAATATACAGTCCCGAATAAAAGACTATTACAGTCCAAATATTACAATCCGAATAATATACAAATTCCTAATTAATTAACAAATTAACTAAGAAAGTGGTAAAACTGGCATGCAAGCCAGGGACTGCTTTGCTTCTGATGGATGATGCATGTCCGGGTTGTCTTGCGCGGAAATCCACCGGGATGCCCCAATTAGCCTCTGTTTGCCTTTTTCTTGAAATGCGCGCCAAACTCCGAAAAGTTGCTGATTCTTGATTTTTGCTGCAACAGAGAGCAGGAAAGGGGCATAGCAATGTATTTCACAAATATATGCATGCCTCGATCCACGTGCCACCAATCACGCATATCGATGCATGATGGCCGAAGAGTCGAATTGCACAACTCAATATAGAATGAATGCACATGAAAACACAGCTAAAACCTAACTCCATCATGGGTAATCCGGAGTGTCGGTGACTTGGAATTGAGACACGTTCCGTCACTCGGAGTACGAAATGCACCTCGTTTCCCATGCCCGGGCTAACTCCTATCCCGAACACGATGCAATATGCATGATATGCACGAATGCAACTAAGATACAGCCTAGCATGCACAATGCTATGAAAATGAGATGTCTCGAAATGCGTGCACACAGGCACGCAAACCGAGAAAATGCATACGCAATGCAAATGATATGGAAATAGGATATGGGCTTACACTAACATGAGAGAGCCTCAGCCACACTCACATAAGAGGCCGGTGGATGAAAATGAAGTGCCTCGAAGTGCGTGCACGCAGGCACACAAACCGAGGCAATGGCATATGCAATGTAATGGCATGGAAATGGCATATAGAACGCAACATGGACTTATACTAACATGAGAGAGCCTCAGCCACACTCACATAAGAGGCCGATGGATGAAAAAGAAGTGCCTCGAAATGCGTGCACACGGGCACGCAAATCGAGGCAATGGCATATGCAATGCAATGACATGGGAACATGATATGGGCTTATACCAACATGAGAGAGCCTCAGCCACACTCACATAGGATGCCGATAGATGAAAATAAAGTGCCTCGAAGTGCGTGCACACGGGCATGCAAATCGAGGCAAGGGCATACGCAATGCAAATGACATGGGAACATGATATGGGCTTATAACAACATGAGAGAGCCTCAGCCACACTCACATAGGATGCCGATAGATGAAAATGAAGTGCCTCGAAATGCGTGCACACGGGCACGCAAACCGAGGCAATGTAAAAATGCGAACTATGGCATGGGAAATGATATGCAAACATGGTAATAGAATTTAAGCGCTGAAATGTGGGGGAAAACAGCCCCGAAATGAGGCGAAAACACACCCGATGCAGGGAATAGTCCCGAAACATGAATTTTGGCACCCGAAATGGCCTATAGCTATACCAAACATGCACAATTGGCACATGGAATGAAAAGAAAGAAGCAAGACAGCCCCAAAATAAGCATTTTTCCAGTACAAATCATGGTCAAACAGCAAGCAAAGATAGGGCAACAATGGCATGCAAAAATGGCCCTAAACATGAAATTATGAAGCAACTCACAGCTGCTAATTCCAAACAGGTTAGGGCCCTTCAACAAAATTGAACAGGGGCCAAAAATAAGCATATTTCTAGAACTGTAAAAACCCAAAAACAGTATACAAACATGCTAGAAATGCAATGCAAAATAAGGCTCAAAAGAGGCTATAACATGAGGTATGCAAAATATTCCACAAATGGCCAAAGAACCTTAATGAAACATGAAGAATGGGCCAAAATAAGACTATTTTCAGAACTGTAAAATGGCCAAAAACAAAAGCATGATAGGCTAACAAAACATGCAAGAATGGGGACCAAAAGAGAGATACAACATGAAGTGGCATATGGAGGTCCCAAACCATGAAAGGACCTAAATGAAACATGAAGAATGGACCAAAATAAGACTATTTTCAGAACTGTAAAATGGCCAAAAACGAAAGCATGGTAGGCTGCCAATTTATGCAAATGGTGGAGGGGCCCATGGAGGCATGTTGGAGGCATCAAATGGTGAGGGGCCCTTCAACAATGTTGAAGAAGGGCCCAAAATAAGCACATTCACAGATTACTCATGGGCCAAAAATAGCATGCAAGATTATGACATATAAGAGGATCAATGAAGCAAGTGCATCATGGAGGACTCAAACAGGGTTAAGTCCTTAATGAAAAGTGAAAATTAGCTCAAAAGAGGGCCACTTTCAGTTAGGGCCGGAGCTTGAAACAAAAAACATATAGGGCTTATAAATGGATCAAGAAAAAGGGTCAAAAGAGGAGAAATGTCACTCACCCTTGAAGACTAAAGCTTTTGTTGCTTCTTGGACCAATTTGCAGCTCCTTTAGCCTTTGAGAAGCCCTCCTTGTTGCTGGAAATGAAGTGGTGATGGTAGAGCTTGGTGGTGATGAAGAAAACAAGGTGTAGGACTTAAGGTTTTTTAGGGAAATGAGAAGGATGGAGGGAGATATGGATCTTGAGGCTTGAAGAACAAATTTTCTAACCCCCAAAATAAACAATGGCAGCTGGTTATAAGGACCAAAAGGAGGGTGTAAAGGTGGGGCAAAAAGGAGGTAAGCTTTCCCCCACAAAATATCCCCCGGATTGGGATATTTTCTGGGGGAAACAGCTGCACAGCTGTAAAGTACCAAGCATGAGGAACATGGCCGGCCCCTTACTTTTGCTGCAGGTGGCCGGCCGGCCACCCCCCCTAGCCGGCCAGCTAGGGGTCAAAAAGGTCAACTTGAAATAGTGGCCGGCCACCACATATTGGTGGCCTCCCAGGTCTCCTCTTCACAACCCTGTGGTTCGAATTTGGAAATTCTAAAACAGGAGAGAGAACAAGCCAATTTTAGGAGGGGTTCAAAAGGGTCAAATGGAATTAATGGCCGGCCATAAACTTTTAGGGTCCTCCCATGTGTGTACAACACAAATATGTGGTTCAAAGTTCAAGAAAGTGGCCCAAGGGTGTTCAACATTGGCTCGGAAGGAGGGGTTCAAAAGGGTCAAGAAGCATTAGTGGCTGGCCATGAAATTTTAGGGTCCTCCCATGTGTGTACATCACAAATATGTGGTTTGGGTTTGAAGAAAATGGCTCCAAGGTGTTCAACATTGGCCCGGAAGTGCGAAAAACGGATGTCGGAGGGCGCCGGAGGAGTAAAGAACTGGTTGTTGAAACAATTGCTGGCCTCCCACCCTTCCATGACCTTCCTAGTGATGAAACAGAGGTACCTGCCAAAAACGAATGAAAACCGATGCAAAACGAATGTTTGGGGGCCAAAACACGCAGTTCGGGGCCCCGGAAACTGCCCGTTAAACACCGAAAGTGGCGTTCGGCCACGAAGTGGGTTTCTCAGACCCCAGTGTCCCTCAAAAGGGAGAAAATAAGATGTATGCCAAAAATCAGAGCAAATGGAGATGGTTAAGCGGTCCCGAACCGGGGCACATGGCCAACGATCCCGAAAAACCGAAAAACCGAAAACCGGACTCCGAAATGGGAAAAATGGCCTGCGGCCACAAAATGTAGCCCACGGCCACTGAGAGATGGTCTACGGGACCTCTCCTTCCCCTCAAGAAAAGAAACAGAGAAAACCGAGTCTGGTTCGCAAACCGAGGCAAGGCACAGAAGAGGGTTCGGACGTCCGGAGGCAGGGCTCGCAGCCGCGACTCTGAGACTTCTGAACAATCACAACATGCAATATCACCAAGTGCTCAACTGGTAACGTCTGAGTCTCAAGGTCGGTCAAAAATGGGGTGTCTACACATGCCTTTTCTCAAAAATTAACTAGACCCTTAGAACCTTTGAATTATTTGTTATATGTATCTACACCATTTGGAGGCTCTATGTTATGTGCTTATGTGTATCCTGCATGTGACATCATGGTTGGGGACATGTTATTATATGCTGATTTGCTACCACTGGATATTACCCATTTTGATTGTATTCTGGGTATGGATTGGTTGACGAAATACTATGCCATCATTGACTGTGTGAGTAAATCTGTCGTGTTTTCACCACCCGGTGTGCCTAAGTTTGTCTTTATTGGGAATGGGGTAGTTCCTTCGTCGTACTTGATTTCGTTTATGAAAGCCAGAAAGTTGTTGAGAAAAGGTTGTCGGGGCTACATGTGTTGTGTGTTGATTGTATCTTCAGTTAGTTCTAACGTGGAAACTATTCCCGTGGTTAATGAATTTCCTAATGTCTTTCCAAATGAACTACCGGGGGATCTAATTGATAGGGAAATTGAGTTTACTATTGATGTAATACTTGGAACACAACCTATTTCTAAACTCCCTTACAGAATGTCAACCTCAAAAACTATTAGATAAGAAGTTTATCCGACCGAGTACTTCACCTTGGGGTGCTTCAGTTTTGTTTGTTAAAAAGAATGATGGGTCCTTAAGGTTATATACAGATTACCGAGAACTGAATAGAGTAACTATCAAGAATAAATATCTATTGCCCCGAATAGACAATTTATTTGACCAACTCCAGGGAGCCTAATGTTTTCTAAAATTGACCTTAGATCGGGCTATCATCAATTGAAAATTAAGGCAAAAGACATTGAGAAAACTGCTTTTCGGATTAGATGCAGACGTTATGAATTTTTAGTAATGCCATTTGGAGTAACTAATGCACCTGCAGCATTCATGGATTTAATGAACAAGGTGTTTAAACAATTTCTTGATGAATTTATCATCGTATTTATTGATGATATATTGATTTGCTCCAAAAACAGCAAAGAACATGAAAATCATCTGAGAACTGCCTTACAGATCTTGAGAGAAAAGAAGTTATATGCAAAATTTTCCAAATGTGAATTTTGGCTCGACAATGTAGCATTTCTGGGACATATGATCAACAAGGATGGTATATCGGTGGACTCACAGAAAATTGAAGCTATTGTTGTCACGCTCTAAAATTTGGACAATTAAATATTCAATTAGGACTAAACCCCAATAATATTCCATCATCCAAATCTTAGGGGTGAAACAAAAACTAAATGTCAACCAAAAAATCTACCATAATTTTATAACTATCAAATACCTCCAACATTAAAGTAGCAACAACTAGCCAAAACAACTTAAATAAAGTATGGTTACAAACCATGCCAAATTATTCCAATACTAAAGTCATTAAAAGAAAATAATAAATACATAAATTAGTATCAATCCTAAGCTCAAGAAAAATAAAAAAACTCCAAATGACATGTCCTACGATCACAGTTATTTCTTGTCATCACCAAAGCCTCTACTAATCCTGCAAAGGAAGCTCAGCTGCGCTCAAACAGAACGCACCCGAGTTGCCAAGAGACAAAATAGGTCAGTATACAGGTATACTGGTATGAGTACAAGAATTAACACCCACGTGTCCACCAGACACAAACAAAAAGTACATTATTTCTTATTACGGAACAAGACAAGTAGTTTCAACCGTACCGAGACGAATGGGTAGTTTCTCGAGATACGGTGGCATTTAGTTTCTTGTCCGTACATAATGAAATATAAATTGATTATAAAATAGACAAAATAGAAATAAAAATATGGTGGGTTAGCCCTGCATAAAAAGTTTAGTAAGACCCACCATCCTGCAAAAAAAATAAAGTTAGTATAATTTAATCATAAGTAACTCGCTGAATAAGTATAAAAATGCACCGTTTCCTACTTAAGTAATTTGAATTGACCAAAACTCAAAGAATGAAAGTTGTACAGAATCAAATTTTCTAAAAGACAACGCGAACGAATTTAACAGAAACTAAACAGGTTAAGAGAAAAAAACTTGACCTAAAAATCTAGACGGAATTCAATCGAAAAATCTAAAGCTGAAAACGAACAAAAACTTCCCTAAGATGATTTTTTTCGAAAAAGTTCAAAACATTAAAAGTGTGCAGAATAATGTTTTACTTCAGTTTACACGAAACCAGTAAAAATGAGCTTGTTTCATGAGTTAAAACAACCTATAAAATCTACATTACCAAAATGAATCAAACCGACAATAACTAAGGTCATCCGATTATAAGTTCTAATCGATCTTTTTAATAAAAAGATAAAACACAAAAGTTGTCTAGAATCACGTATACATACTTCTGCTCAAATTTCATAATTTATCAAGATCGTTTACTATATTTTGTTATCATGTACATATCAGTACCATACACGCTTTACTAATAAATTCATAATTAAATTTTTTATTCCTTAACTCCACCACTTCGGCCCTCCCCTTCCGGCCTACACATATATCCCATGTGCCTCCCGTATACGTAACACTGCTCCGAAGCCAAATTTGCACGGGGATATCATCCCGAGTTTGACTCACACTCCCCGGATAGTTAGCATATACGTACGCGCGCAAATCAAAGCACTCGTCTACTCATGAGAACGAGGCAACAATATATATATACACAACATCTCACACATGAGAATAAACATAACAATGCCAAGCCTAAGGCATTCAAATAAATCTCATAATCCTCATTTTTTTCTTTTATACACTCTTTCTCACCATCACTCAAATAAAACAACAATCCATGGAGTCATGGTGGAGTATAAGGAATTTATCTATAGGTTCTTAATAAATTTTAATTTCATATGACCATTGGTGTAATTACAACTATAAAATAAATCCATATAAAAATCCTAAACATGGCATACACAACTAATCAAAATAATTAAAATCAATCCATCATCTACATGCAAATACAAAACCAATCCAACATCAAATAAAAATAAATAAATAAAAACAACGAATCAATCCATCCTCTAACCAATATCTATGGATTCTAAGTTTATTTTAATTTTATATAATCATGAGTGTGATTACAATCATAAAATCAATCTATATAAAAACCCTAAACCTCGCATATACCACTAATTAAAATAATTAAAATCAATCAATCATCTAAAAACCCTAAACCTTACATAAACAACTAATCAAAATAATTAAAATCAATCAATCATCTATAAACCCTAAACCTTACATACACAACTAAACAAAATAATTAAAATTAATCAATCATCTAAAAAACCTAAACTTTACCTACACAACTAATCAAAGTAATTAAAATCAATCAATTATCTAAGAACCCTAAACTTTACATACACCACTAGTCAAAATAATTAAAATCAATCTATCATCTTTATGTAAATACAAAATCAAACTAATATCAAATAATAAGTAAAAACAAAGAATTAAATATAAATCAAGGGAAGCGAATTTTGTACTCACAATATTATTTTGAAGATTAAAGAATTATTTAAGAAACTAATAGAGCCACCAAAATAAAACCCTAATCTTTTTCTTCATTTTTCTTTTTTTTTTCCTTCTCTCTTTCCACGCCACACACACTCACACTAAGAGCACTCTCTTTTTTTCTTCTTGGATGATCAATCTCTCTCTCTCTCTCTCTCTCTCTCTCTCTCGGCCTTGTCGCCGCACGATGCTTCTCTTTTCTTTCTTTTTGTTTATAACCTAACTAGCATATCACCCGTGCTATGCACAGATTGTATTTATAATTATCTATATATATGAATTGTGATTTTTAAATATATATATTTTTAAATATTTTCTTTTTTTTCCTTTTTTATATTATATTAAAGTTTAATATTTTGATAATAATCATATGTGTTGGACTTTTCAAGGAATTAAATGTCTTTTTTTATTATATTATAATAAAGTTTAATATTTTGATAATAATCATATGTGTTAGACTTTTCAAGAAATTTTTTTTGTGCTTGTTCTTAATGCATTAAAGTGTTATTATGAGGGATAATAATCATATGTATTGGGACTTTTCAAGGAATTCATATGTGTTGGATTTCAAAGAATTTTTTTTATGCTTGTTTTTAATGCATTAAAGTGTTATTATGAAGGTAAGACTTGGGAGTTGGGAGAAGTTAATAAATGCTAAGATTTTTTTTTTTAAATCAAAAAATCAGAAAATTTAGATTGGGAGATTGGAGCTCTCACAAGATTTGGGGTTAAAAACCCACTTTTGCTTAATATATAGTATAGATAATTATTATATTATAATATAACCTAATCTCATTTTAACCCTAATAAATTATTGTAATATACTATATTATGTAATACACATAATTATAATATATATAAATATAAAATTAAATATATATATATATATATATAAAACACCTCTTTTTTTTATAACAAAAATAAATATATAAATATATGAATTAATTGAATAACACAATAAATTTATTAATTACAACATTAAATTCGTTAAATATCACATTAACTAAACAACACATTAAATTCTCATGTAAACCACACAATTAATAAAGCCAAATATAAAATAAGATAATAAAAATAATAAGTAATGACTTAAGAAAATTAGGGCCGCTACAATTGTAGACTGGCCAAGACCAACAATGTGTTAGAAGTTAGGAGTTTTCTAGGACTTGCTGGCTACAACCTCAGATTTGCAAGAGACTTCTCTAAACTTGCCTTACCATTAACACAACTGACATAGAAAAACACACTGTTTGATTGGAATGACCAAAGGGAGTTTACCTTCTAAGAGTTAAAGACTAGGTTAGTAATTGCACCAATTTTGACTTTGCCTAATGGTACTGATGGGTTTCAAATTTACAGTGATGCTTTGTACAAAGATTTGGGATGTGTATTAATGCAAAATGGGAAGGTGATTGCTTATGCTTCTTGGTAGCTCCGCCCACATGAAAAGAACTATCCGACCCACGTTCTTGAACTTCCAGCAGTGGTTTTTGCTTTGAAAATCCGGCGTCATTATCTGTATGGTACAACTTCTGAGGTGTATACTGACCACAAAAGCCTCAAATACTTCTTTACTCAAAACGAGTTAAACATGAGATAGAGACGATGGCTTGAGTTAATTAAAGATTATGACTTGCAAATTCTATACCATCCGGGAAAAGCCAGTACTATTACAGATGCTTTAAGCTGAAAATCAATTGGGAAATTTGTTTGTTTGCTCACTGACCAGCAAGAGTTATTGAGTGACTTGGTAAAGAATGAGATTGAAATTGTGTTGCGTGAACAAGGTGGACTCCTAGCCGCCATTTTTGCCCAACCTGAAATCATTAAAGAAATTAGAGAAAAACAGTTGCAAGATGAATATTTGAAAAATATTGTAGATGAAATCGACTCAAAACTGAGGCCAGGATTTGTGCTTGATAATAATGTGTTGAAATTTCAGGATAGACTTTGTGTAACCAAATTGTTCTGACTTGACGAAATGAGGTATGATTGAAGCTCACAATTCCAGATTTACTATGCATCCAGGAAATAAAAAGATGTATCATGACTTAAAATAGAATTTTTGGTGACCTGGCATGAAGAAAAGCATTACTGATTTTGTAGCCAGATGTTTGCATTGCCAACAAGTTAAAGCTGAACATCAACGACCCGCTAAACTACTTCAGCCATTTCCTGTACCAAAATAGAAATGAGAGCATATTACGATAAACTTTATTATAAGACTGCCTCGCTCCTCTCAAGGTATGGATTCTATATGGGTCATTGTTGATCATTTAACTAAGTTTGCTCACTTTCTGCCTATTAAAACTCTTTATAATGCGGAGAAATTGGCTAACATCTATGTGAATAAGATTACACAACGTGCCAATATCTATTATGTCTGACAGAGATCCTAAGTTCACTTTACGATTCTGGCAGAGTCTACAGCAAGCTTTCGAAATTGAGTTAAGATTGAGCAGTGCATATCACCCACAAATAGACGACCAATCAAAAAGAACGATACAGACTTTGGAAGATATGCTCAAAATGTGTGCCCTAGATTTCCAAGGCAATTGGGAGGCCTACTTATCATTGGCCGAATTTTTGTATAACAACAGCTATCACTCAAGTATTAGGATGGCTCCTTATAAAGCTCTGTATGGTAGAAAATGCCATTCTCTGATTTGTTGGGCTGAGGTAGGTGATAGACTTTTGTTGGGACCAGAACTTGTGCAGGAAACGACGAAAAATGTGAAATTGATTCAACAAAGGTTGAAAAGTGCACAAAGCTGCCAAAGGAGTTATGCAGATGTCTGAAGAAGAGATAGAAAATATGAAGTTGGGGATCACATGTTTATCAAAGTGACTCCAATAGAAGGGCAAACTCGGTTTGGTGTGAAAGGGAAACTGGCACCGAGATATGTTGGGTCATATGAAATCATTGAGAAGATCAATCCAGTGACGTATCAAGTAGCTTCACCACCGGTCATGGAACATATGCATATGTTTTTCATGTTTCGATGCTTCAGGAATATTTACAAGATCCACTCCATGTGATTGAGCTGACCCATGTGCTTCTGAAAGATGATTATGCATACGAAGAGAGACCAATTTAGATTGTGAACCGCAGAATCAAAAGATTGAGGAACAAAGAAATACCAGTAGTGAAAGTTGATTGGCAAAACCACGGAGAGACTTATGCAACTTGGGAGATTGAAGAAGGTATGACAAAGAGATACCTTGATTTATTCCCTTTGGATTCGATATTCTTCCAAAATGAATGTAATTCGAGTTTGGAGGACCAAACCCTTTAAGGGAGGGGAAGACTGTAACAACCCCGACCTATGATTAACTGTTAAACCATGAGTAAGGATGTCTAATAAGTAATTAAGATGAAATTCTGAATTAATTGCATGTGTTGTTCTACGAATTGAAGGCTTTATCGGCATCCGACCACGAAATTGACTTAGGTTATGTGTTATTTGGAATTTTTAGTATTTTATGGTAGGTTCAATTTAAATTCAATTCAAAACCAAATAATTAGAATAAATAATATTAATTAATTAGTCACTAATCAGTTTCCTAATCAAGCCTATATAAGACACAAGTGAACTCTTGATTTCATTTTACACTCGCATTTCAAGCTTTTTAAGCCTAAAAAACGTGTGAGGGAGTAAAGAGGAGAGAATTGAGATCAAATAAGGGAATTGCTTGAATTTGGGAGAAGTTAGCTTGGGAACTCAAGGATTTGGCTTGGAATTCATCACCTAGAGCTTAATTGAGAAATTGAGGTAAGGATTCAACACTTAATTATGATATCTAGGACATGAATTCTAAGAATTAAGTGGAGTAATGCAAGAATTGAGCTTATGAAGTAGGAAGGAAGAACATTCCATGTATGCATGCATATTTTCTTATATTTTAAGTTTAATTGTTAAGAATTCTCACATGCATGTCCTAATTCTACCTTAGTTTTGCGAATTTATCATGTTTTCCATCAATTTACCTTATTTGATCATAATTTGGATGCTTTGATCTCAATCCATTACTTACACAATATGCTTTCAAAGTTTTGAGTTTGATTTTGCACAATTAGCATGCCTTTGGACTTTGATTTTGTAAAATGATTTTGAATTCCCAATGTTTTACAAGTTTAGACATGTTTTCTCAAGTTTTGGGGCCCAAAGGTTGCATTTTGAGGCTTTGAATTCGAATTTTGAGTTTAGGAGCAAATCTAGAAAATTCCAAAATTCTGCTTCTTCACTCGAGCGACAGAATCTGTGCTGGAGCGACCATTCTTTGTTTTGCACTTCCGCTCGAGTGACCAAAAGTTGGCTCGAGCGTAAATTGCATGCTCCCAAAGGTTTACAAGTTTTGCAGACCGGTTGAGCGACTAGAGTTATGCTCAAGCGAAGACCTCAGTCTCACGCTTGAACAATCGTCGAGTGTGTGTCAAGCTGAAAATTCACTCAACTAGTACTTTTATAGAGTTTTACAAACCCCTAGAGCGGCTGAAGTTGCACTCGAGCGACCACCCTTATATTTGAAGCTTCGCTCGACCGAAGGAAGCTGCGTTCAAGTGAGGACCCTATTTTTGACAAATTTTGACTAAGTATTGAATAAGATGTTTTGGCATCCTCATTGCATCTTAGGCATTCCAAGGCTATAATTAAGACATAATAATGAGGATAAAGATTAGAAACACACCAAGATAAGAAAGAATTAAGTCAATGATTTTGGGTGTGTAATTCAATACGTATCCGTTCTATGTTTGTATAGGTCACGCGCCATAGACGGTTTGGTTTATCTTGTTAATCTATTCTGCAAGTGGAGCCATTTGTGAGTAATAACTTAGTAAAGCTATGTTCAACTTTATTTATTTTTCTGTATGATGAAATAAGATTTGTTTTATGAAATGTTATATTCTGTACAATGAATGATTGTTCAATTTCTGACAAGTACTCGTGGCATCCTTAGCACAAGGCCCTTGTCCGGGGGTAACAATATCGTGGTCTATGAGCACAAGGCCCTTGCCCGGGGGTAATAATACTGTGGTCTCATGGCCCTCGCCCGAGGATAACGATACCGTGGCTTAAATATGTTATTTGTTCCCAATACCGGAGGTTCTTTTATGGAACTGGTCAAGTATGACCCGTACTGCTCTATATCTGATTTGTTAGCGCTAATGGGTGTACCACATATGATCCTCTGTGAAATTGAATAAGTACATGCTTCTGAACTCTGAATAAGAATATGAATCTGTTTCTGCTTTTTGAATATGATATGAGACATCATTCATTAAACCCTTTACTCTATTTTTATTCACTGGATTTTCGCTCACTATTTATATTATGTATGTAGGTGACTAGGCCCGTGAACATGCCTAAGTTACTGACTGGAGAGTTTGGGTCAGCCAACCATCGTGCCTTCTGGGGAGGTTCCCGTTTGAAAAAGTCAAGTTTTGTGAATCATGTTAAGAATGTTTTTGTTTTCGTTTTGTTTTGTTTAAATGTACACTAGGCTCAGTCCCTTTTGATGATACCTGTGCGATATTGCATGACTTATGAACTTTTGACGTCATATATATGTATAAAGTTTTAAATTATCCATCTCATGTATGTCTACACATCTCAATGGACATTGTACTTTGTATATTTGCTCTGTAGCCCCTCTATTTATATGATTTTCAGGTTAGAGGCCTTTGGTAACCCTAGGATTACTGGCCGGTTACGATACTAAATCTATAGGGGCGAGTTTGGGTCGTGACACCAGGCTAATCTTATGACTTCTATTTCAAGCATGTACACATGGCATCTGTTTTTTACTTTCTTAAACCTGTCAATGTACTATTTTGCATTTTCTCCTTGTCTTTATTTAAATTTTGACAAGTCTACCCTTGTCACCTTAGGCTAAACTGACTCTCCATCTCTTTCCAAGTATGGATAGAATTTTCTGGCAAGTTAATAAACCATGTAAATGCCACTTTAGATAGAGATTGAGGAAAGAGTTTCAACTTTAAATTGTCATCATAACCAGGTTCACCACATTGAAGTATGAACCTGTCTACATGCTCTATGGTTGACTGCCTCTCTTCCCTTGTAAATAAGGTAAACTTAGGAATACTGTAATTCCTTGGAATGGGAGTTGTTTTATAGCGATCCCAGTTGTCCCTTTACTATTCTGTTATGTTCCGGACTCGGTTTCGTGAAGTTGGTAGTTGTATCTACCTTGTTGCCATCCTTTAATTCCACTTCATTGAGTTTTAGGATGTATTGGGCAGAGTTGTTACAGGTTGGTTAGGCTTTGGTTTCAATTCTTTGTTGCCCAAATTTTAGGCGGTCCGCTCGAGCGGGTCTTCTTACGCTCGAACGGGGATTGCACACTCCCAGTTTTTCGTGTCCCTGCAAAACTTCTGCAGGTGTGATTTTTACGCTCGAGCGAGTTTCTTTACGCTCGAGCGGTGGCGCTCGAGCGGGTAGTACCTTTTCGGTGTAAGTTCTGGGAGGGGGAAAATCTACGCTCGAGCGGACTGGTTTTCGCGCTCGAGCGGATGTGCTTTATTCTTGTGTCTTGGAGCTCGAGCGAGCCTTTTTGCGCTTGAGCGGACCTAGTTTTTGTTCTTGACGCTCGAGCGTTGTGTTTTCCGCTCGAGCGGGAATGTCGTATATCAGTTGGCTGTGGGACAGTTTTAAATCACTTTTTCTCACTCTTTCTCTCTCTTACTTTTCCGAAAAAGCCATTTGAGAGCTCCTCTCTCTAAAACCTTAACTTCTCTCTAAGTATTGATCTAGCTAGGGTGCTTTCCTCACCTTTGGCCTTTACAAAAGAGTTGTTGATCGTCGAGGGTTATCTTTTAATCCGAGAAACTCGTGGTTTGGAGCAAGTTCGTTTTCATCATCTTCTTCGTTGGGTGTCATCTTTTGAGGTAGGGGTTCCTACTCACTCTTATGGTCTTTGACCTAGATTTTTAGTTGTTTTGATGAAATGGTGAATTGGTTGATTTTGGGACTTAGGGTTTCAAAATGTGTTAAAGAGGGTTTTGTGATTTTGAGCTCATAATGTGTATTTTGGGTTACAAAATGATGATATAGTTGTTGGTTGGTGATATTGGAACCTTCGGGTTAATATCGAGAGTTGGGGGTAAAAGCCCTAATTTGTTGTTTAAAATTAATTGGTATAATTAATTTGGGAAAATTGTGAACTTATGGAATTGAGTTGGAAATAATGAAATTGGCTCATTATGTTGTGAAATGATGGAATAGGATTTATAAATCGCTCGCTTTTGAAAACATTGATATTTTATCTGTTGGAGCTTTTATTATCTGTTTAGAAATAATTGCTTGGGCTACCGGTGGAGGGTAGTTTTGATTGTTGTAGACAATGCATGATGATTAGGCAAACTAAAACTAATCAATTGGACATATCATAGAGTATGACGGTTGATAGAATACATTAACGTTATGTATTGATTGATTGCACATATGACCTTTGTGTATATATGTTGTGTGTGTGGGAGGAGATAGGGGATGTACTCCACGGTTTAGGGGAAGATAGGGGATGGACCTCTAAACCGAATGTTGTTTGGGAGGAGATAGGGGATGGACTCCACTGATACAGCTCATATGCTTGTCAGATAATGTGTTGATACAACTCGTATGCTTATCTTTGGAAGTGTTGATACAGCTCATATGCTTGTCATTGGAAGTGTTGATATAGCTAATATGCATATCCGTTGAAATGTGGATACAGCTTGTATGCTTATCTGTTGAGATGTTGATACAACTAATATGTTTATCTATTGTAAAATGGGAAGTGCTTAATATGAGCCATCGTCTCATATAAATGGTTGGCCAGGTTCTGAGCCATTGATATAAATTGTGAAATTGATAAGAAATAAAAACTGAAATAAAACATGAACATAGTGATCATGAAGTGGAAATGGATTATGAATTGGTTTATGAAAGTTAAACATTTATCAATTGCTAATGTCTTAGTCATTGCTCATACTGTGTTTAGCATATCTCTACTGGGCGTTGGCTCACCCTTTATGGGACATTATTTTCAGGTACAGGTAGTATGCCACCCCCAAGGACATAGCTTGAATGATGATGAGAGTTGAAGACTCTTTCTTTTGTTTATTTTGATGTATTACATGTAAATCCAAGCCAAGTGCTTAATATGTATTGAGTTAGTACTCTTCTTTTTGTAACCAAGTGTTAACTTGGAAAGCTGTAAGCCCTTAGGGCATTTGCTTTTGTTGTTAACATGTAATACAATTGTAAGAATTACTCTGATGAATAGAAATGGTCGATTTCTTTTGTATCAATGTATGTCTAAAATGTTGGTTTAATGTTATTATTTTGAGGGCGTTACATGTTTCTACCCATGGAGGGTAGGGGCTCCTAAACATTGACCTATCTGGCCTTTTCAGGCCTGGGCCATAGAATTCTGTAGACACTCCATTTTTGACCACCCTTAAGACTTGTGCGCCACTGATTACTTACTTGATGGTAAAGGCTATATTATGCAAAGGTTCGATTTCTTCGGCAAGAGAAGCTCCAAATCCCAACCTCACACCCCATTTTTGGACCAAAACGATTTTGACCAAAATGATTTTAGACCTTAAAATCCTCTCTTTCAAAATAATTTTTGAAAAAGTTTCTACGATGTTTTGAGGCTTGCATTTTGTTAAATGTTGCGTTTTTCGGTAAATCGAGCAAGGACAAAATGGAAATGCATGAAAGAGAGGTGAACTTTTTGGAAAATCTTTCAAAACACCTTATTTAGAGGTTTGGAGTTGAAAAAAATTAGAGGAGAGGGAAGAAACCTAGTTGGGGAAGAAGTTGGGCATGAACTGTTAAGAGAGAGAGTTGAGCAACCCTCGCTAAATCAGGCATATCCATTTGTACACTTGGATTTCAGCTATGAGGCCACCATCGTTGGAAAGTGGACTTTTGGGGCTTCATTTTGCACTCAAGAATCTTCTAAAACCGAGTCTGGATGAGGGAGATACGACTGGTTGGAATTTTGATGTAAGGGTGCCACCATTAGAAAGAAGACTTCCGGGGCTTCAATTTAGACTCAAGAATGACTTGCAAATGAGTCCAGATGAAGGAGATATGCCCATTTGAAGTTGGACCTGGAGAGCAGTTTTTTGTGTCGACCATGTGTCGTCTAAAGGTGATTCTTGTCGTCCACCAATGGTGGCCATGGGTGCAAAAATCAGATATTTTGTGCAGATCTTTTCCTCCAGCTGTTTGCACAAGGTTCCAGTTGTCCTTTTAAGATATTTTCAACAAAGGCTCATATATTTCTATATATAGATGACATATCTCTTATATTGCAAGGTTGAAAATTTTGGGAGCCTCTCTCTCTCTCTACAATCCTCTCTCTCTAAATTTCTCTCTCTCTCTCTCTTGCCCTTTTGTGCATACAAGTAGAGATACACTTCTAGTTTGCCTATCAACCCTTAACCAAAGTGGTTCATCTTTGGGCTGAGGTTGCTTGAAGCTCTCTTGGAACTCCTTAAGTTTGTTTTGGCTTAAATTGTGGCCTAGAAACACTCTTCCCTTCAAAGGTATATGTAACAAGCCCGCCGGGGGGGGGGGGACCTCGCTACAGTTCGGACTCTCGATTTTGTGTCACGGTTCTTAATCTGAACCAAAGAGTCCAAATCTAGCAAATCGTTTTGAGAAACAGATTTTTTTGAAAGAAGTGCCAAACATGGACTGCTTTGCCAGATACAGAGTCGCCACCTAAATGTTTTAAAATGGGAGAATTTAGGAAACCCTGACTCGGTGCCGAAGGCCACATGTCCGTCATCACCGGAGTTGTCTCGGCTCGGGAGCTTGGGTACGATCGGGGAAGGTCAGCTATGAGCACCCCCTTTCGCCTGGTCCGAAGACCGGCCTCTACTAACCGTGATATCCAATTTTGAAAACGTTATGTGTTCTTAATCCGGTTATTAGCCTAGAATTACTATGTTGTGCGCGCAGCAAACAAGTATAGACCAAATCACCCAAATTGGAACAAAACATTTCATGTTTGCTTTGAAAATGGTTTGCTACTCGCAAGTAGGCTAAAATGCAGATTTTGCCACCCTCAAGTGGGCTTTTAGAAAAGATGATTTTGCCACTATCTAGTGGGCTTAAAATTCACAGTTTTAACGCATTATCCCAATTTAAGCAATTTGACCTCCACCTACAGGCATTCAAGCAGTTTATCTCATGTAAGCACTTAGCCGCATGGCAAGCATACTATTATGGCAACATTCACACGCATGCTGGATGCTAAAGCAAAAATACTTACATTGTACTCCGTGCCAAAACAGTAAACTAGTTAGCAAACATGCATGTCCTAGGTCATGTTAAAAGTGGCTAATGCATCACATGCAAAATGCGGTCTAGGCAGGCTCGGCTAGCCCTAAACATGGTATGTGAAAATGCACAATTATCACATATTCAGTTCAGAATTTGAAATACAAATGCGTTTAGCGTGATGTACCGAGCCTAATGTATGCAATACGAATGCATGGATGCACGCATGCATAGCATAAGGTATGCTAATTTCGAAAAATGCCCTAATCTACCATCATAAGCGGGTAAATAAAAGGGAAGAAAGAAATGGGGATTGGAAGACATACACCACCCACGCACACTTATTACAGATTTGCCCTCACTCGGGGGGCCCAAATAAATATTACAGTCCCAAAATAATAAACAAATAAAATTATTACAAGATTTCTAATTTAATTTAAAAGAAAAGATAGCAAAGGAAAGAAGAGGGTAGCCGCAGCTTCTGCCTCAGGATGCGCGAATGATGCATGCTCGAATCCGTCTCGCCCGGAAAACCCGTACTGTACTCCTGCCGCCTCTGTTTGTACTGCCTTGTCTTTCTGAAAATTTCCAAAGTACTGGAGCAAGTTCCTTGCATCCTGCAGAGCACCACCGGCCGGACAGAATTCCCACCGGCACTTCCAAAATTCCCATCGGCACTTGTTGGATTCGTCGGCACTCCATGTATTGCCGGTCGGCACTAAATTCTGCCGGTCGGCAGAAACTTCCTGCAGAAGACAATTTGACAGCAAACAGAGAACAAGCAGTGCATGACATGGAGTTTTCAGGTACATGTGGGCATGGTTGTGCTTCTTATCATGTTTTGAACTCAAAGAAGCATGACCTTCGATCTTTGAGCCATCAATGGTGCATGATGACTCCAGGGATCGAATTTGCCACTTAATGTAAGGATGTATGCAACAATCACAATGAACTCCGAAACCTTATCATGGCGAAGTCAAAGGCCTCGGGGACCGAAAGTTAAGACGCGTTACATCACTTGTGGTATGAACGCCCCTCAACTCTCACACTTGGTTTGACACCCCAAACCAAGTAATGCAATGCATGTTATGCAAAACATGGCTCAAAATGCAACATGATATCAACGTGCAAGGTATGCCAAGAATCATGCAACTAGTATGGCAAGCATGCAATGTTAGACATACAAGACACAAATGTGATGTAAACACGGACACTTTGAGCAATAGAATTATCATGCTACAACAACATATGAAGCAACCATGCATCAATCATGAAGCAATCATGCAAAGATGGCTTAAAATGGCAAGGGGGCAGACCCTCACCCTCCTCAAAACAGTGGCCAAAAGTGTCCGATAGATAGACCAATATTCATGCCAACATGCAAGCCAAAAGTCCTATGGTTAAGGCACAAAAAGGGAAACATTTCACACTCATCAACATGACCACTCATGGCATGATTAAAACAAGTAAAAACAGAATTTTTACATGCAAAATGGGACCCCAAAACCTCCTAATATGACAGCTAAAGTACCTCCCATGAAACAAATGCACTAAGGGCCACTCCTAGGCATAAGAGGACACACCCTCAAGGCATGAAAGAGGTCATGCATGCACACATACAAACATGATTCTTGGGCTAAAATGTGGCCCTTGATGATGTTAAAATCATGAGGGTAATCACAAACATGCATGCTAGAAGCCAACATGCTCAAAGCTTTCAAGCCAAAATACAAAGCAACCCTAACAAACATGTCAAGCATGATCAAATGGATAACCAACAAACTTTAAGCATGGAAAAACAATACTAAAAGCTTCATGGAACTAAGCCAACATACACAAGAATCATGGCCTAATCATGAGGTATATTTCTAAGCAAAATGGAGCAATACAAAGCAAGTATTATAAGCATACAAGGAGGCACAAATCCGGCCAAAAACAGAGGTTACATATGACCTAAAATACCTAAAAAAATTCTGAAATGAGGCCAAGGATCATCAAGCACACATGCTACCCTTTTGAGCCCAAAAAAGCATGGAAACAAACCATGAAGGGAGAGGGGTGTCCCTTCCCTATGAAAGACTTCAAACCATCTTTTTTGACACTAAAATACACTGATTTTCAGTGGTCAAAGGACCAAAACACTGAAGTGAACAAAACCTTATGAAAGAGGCACCAAAATGGATCAAACAAGGCTTAGAAGGGAGAGTTTGCATTCAAACCACAAAATGACCTTAATGAAAGTGCTAGAGCAGGAAAATACAAGCCCTTTTTATGTTATACACAAGAGCTAAAACAGCAAGCTAGATAGGTAAAAAACTATTGCAAGTTTGGGGAATATAAATCAAGATGCTCACCCTTGAAGAACCTTTGAAGAACAAATGGTCTAGCCTCCTTCTTTGGATCAAAACCAGTCCAAAAACTCAAGAAACAACCCCCCAAGTCCCTCAATCTCGAAGTAAGGTGTAATGGTGTGTGTAATGGTGCAAAAGTAAGGTAAAAACCACCTTTTGAGCTAAGAAACACACACAAAGGAGGAGAGAGGGGGAGGTATAGAGATAATATGTATCTATATCTCAAAGGTCTGGTTTTTTGGTTGCAAGAAGCTAACCTAGATCAAAGAGGAAGACCCCCCTCTTATAAGACTCCCTCTTGCAAAGCTTATTCAACAAGCTTGCTTAGAGGGAGATCCCTCCATACACGTGTATGGAGGGGGGAAGAGTTGGTGCCAGCTATCACAGCTGGCACAAAATATCTCCATAAAGTGGATGAACAGTGGTCGGCTGCCCAAAAATGTCATTTCGACAAAAAACAGTGCCGACCGGCAACAAACTATGTCGACCGGCAATAAATTGTGCCGACCGGCAAACAAAGGTGCCGATGGAAGAAAAAGACCAGCCGGTGGCCTCCAGCCACTGCCGGTGGTGTGTGGGGATGCCTCATAAGGCATTCCCTGCCTCTCAAAGGCAAGATGCAAGTGTTTGGTGCAAAACCAGACACTAAACGGTTGAGTTCGGAGATCCTGAGGCAGGGCACGCGAGCCGAGACCTCCGGGAACTCTAAACGAACACATACATGGATGATCACCGAGTGTTCAAACGGTGACGTCCAAGTCTTGAGGACGGTCAAAAATGGGGTGTCTACAGTTGCCTCTCTTTGACAGAACTCGAAAGTCATAACAATGACGGGAGTGAATGTCAAAGCCCAGAGACGACCCATTTTTGACAAGGCCGAAGACTTAGACAAACATGCAAGACAAACAAGATATGCGCCCGAAGGCAGGGGCCAAATGCAAGATAATGCACAGAGCCGAGCATAACTTATGATCATGCAAATAAAGCTGTAATGAAGCAAACATGCGACAGTTTTAAGCTAGCATATACCAAACTACACTACAATGCAGAAAGGATGTAAGAGAATTATGTAATTCTCAATACGTCTCACTCGGAGGATACAATACCTGTCCGGTTTGTCTGGTTGCACCAGCCTTGAATGAACCGTACATACAATATCGTGCCTGAAAAGAAAACAAACTTAACAGGTACAATATTGTTAGCAACATGCATGACAATGCAAGAATAGTGGTGTACTCGAAATGCGTGACAACGCAAAGTAAGTAGGGAGTATAACAATGCTGTGAAAATACGAATATGTGAGTGAAGCATGCGGTCTTACGCTGGTATTGAAATTAAACATGCGGTCTACGCAATCAAAACATGCGGTCTACGCAGGTATTGAAATTAAACATGCGGTCTACGCAATCAAAACATGCGGTCTACGCAGGTAATGAAGTTAAACATGCAGTCTACGCAATCAAAATATGCGGTCTACGCAGGTAATTAATGAACATGCGGTCTACGCAACCAAAACATGCGGTCTACGCAGGTAAGGAAATTAAACATGCGGTCTACGCAATCAAAACATGCGGTCTACGCAGGTAATGGAATTAAACATGCGGTCTACGTAATCAAAACATGCGGTCTACGCAGGTAAGGAAATTAAACATGCGGTCTACGCAATCAAAACATGCGGTCTACGCAGGTAATTAATGAACATGCGGTCTACGCAAGTAAAGAAAGGATTACCATTACATAGCATAATTGAAACAATTTGTGGAGTTCACAAAGCATGAAAAGGATATGGGGCGGGACATTCTTCGCACTCATTGAGCATTGCTTGCAGTAGTTGTGGCCTGAGGTCAACTCAAAGGTTCATGTTTCAAAGGTGTGATTTCCCGTATTGTGAGGGCGTCCAACGACGTGGCTGACCCGAACAAGGATGCGGAAGGTGTGTTAACCGCAAGGGGAGTTTCACCGGTATCAATTCTGATACTTGGCTACCCTGCCATTCTACGCTTTATTTTCCTTTTTACTAGTAGCTTAAGCACATTGCGCTGCCTTAGGCAGGTTTTATTCTTTTCAAAAGTTGCACATTTTGCAAAACACGTGATGGGAATGAAATAATCCATTTTGTTCAAAAGATGTTGTATTTGTGGATTTTCTGTGCATCTCATCGCAAGGTATCACACCACAAATGTGAACGAAATTGAACTCATTTTGGAAATTTGCGATCGTAATAATCAGGTAGTGAACCGACTTACAACTCGATAAGCAAAACAAAGACACGATGCAACCAAACAAGCGTGAATACAACTCGATAAACAAATCAAGAGCTCAAAGAGAGCGGAATACAACTCGATAAGCAAATGTTCAAAAACTCGACAAGCAGACAGCCGTGGCTCCGCAAGAATCGATCGCCAGGGAGGGGTCGGAGGTGGTGGAGTTCCCCAATTCTTAGCATAAGCAGCTCAGGAAACCAGAAGGAAGTCCACCGGCATGGTGTAGGGACCACCGGCTGCAGGGAATGGCTACCGGCCATATGTCTGTTTTGTCGGCAAACTAAAATGGCCGGTCGGCAGATTTTTTTGGCCGGCCGGCACTAAACGAGGGGGACCACCAGAATGTTGACACCTGTCCCCCACTCAACCTTATCTCCTACAAAAGATCCCAGCTTCGTAGTTTTTCTCATTTTCACACTGATTTGCTCCAATGGAAGAGTTTCTTGCTCAAAATCTCACAGCTTGGATTGCTAGCTTGGATGGCTCGGAAAAAGTGAATTTCCGGGGTTTTGGCATAAATGCACTATTCACTTTGGGTCGTACCCCCTTGCACTTCCCGTTTCTTCATGCCGCGGCAAGGTTTTGGAATCCGGTGACACATGTCTTTAGCTTCGCCGGGCAAGAGATGTGTCCTACCTTCGAAGATTTTCGAGCTTTAATGGAGTCCGAGCGCGACGAGGAGCTCCTGCCCCAACTTAATTTTGGTCATGCCCAATCCTTAGGGCGAATGTGTGGACTCAGCATGCGTGACGCTCGGTCCCTGATTTGTGACGGGATGCTGGACATTCCGAGTTTGGCTAATCGATTTTCTGATGCTGGTGATCGCAACAACCATCACTGGCAAGGCTTCCGGCGACATGCCCTTTGCTTGTGCATGCTGTCCCATTTCCTATTCGTCTCAGGGTCTGGAGGGGCTAGTATCCAGTTGATTGAGGTTGCCCAAGGCTTGAAGGAGGGTAAGAGCTGTATTGCCATGGCCCTGGCCGAGACGCTAATGGGCTTAGACGCCTTTTGTCGTCATGAGACGTCTAGATTGGCGGGGAGTCCACTACTACTACAGGTAACGTTTCCCACCCAATCTCCCATTTATGTATTGCTCACATCACTCGGCCCTCGAGCTTGGTCTTTTCTTACAAAAACCCCATTCTCACTCTTCTCTCCTCGTACATCTCTCTATTCTTTAATCTCTCATTTTTCAAATCCCTTCCCAGGTGTGGCTGATGGATAAACTGCAGGTTGTGGACTCCTGCCCCGCATATTCAACTTGCGGCTACTTCTTCCGGCGTCGTCTAGTCAATGCCTTGGATGAGGAATGGTGGTTCGCTTGGATGTGTCACTTGTCCGCAGACCGTATTGCTTGGCGGTGCCCTTGGCTGAACCTTCCGGCAATGAGTTACAATATGCCTCGGCAGACTGGGATTCAACTGGTTGGTCTCACTCACTGTGTATTCTATTTCCCATTTCGTATTCGACGCCAATTTGGCCATGATCAGACCTGCCCGCCAGAGGGGATAGAGTATCCTGCTGCATTCTCAGCCCGAGGCGCACAGCTTGCTTGGCAGGCCACCGCGTGGAGGATGAGAGAACTCCTGGCCCCCGCTCCTACTTTCAGTTGCACTTTGTCTGATGAGTGCATGGATTGGCTTAATGAAGAAGCACAGATCGGGCCCAGCTTGGCATCAGAGGCTTCGACCAGCTCTGGAAGGGGGCGCAGGAACACCTGACTTGACTATGCCCTAGATTTATTGCTTTATTAGTACTTTCAAGTTTTCTCTTATGAATGTAATAAAAAGCAACTTCGATTGTATGTAAGAGCAGGAGAACTCTGTTTTGAAATCAAAGAAATTGAAAGTTGTGGCACTGAAAATTTTCCACCTTGGTCCAAAAATGGTCAAAGTTGTAAAAAGATTATTTGAACAAAGTCAGCTTTTATTAAAACTTTTCAAAGATATCTTTGATGTGGACCAGAACTGGACACGCTTGAAATCTGTCACTCGAGATGCACAACCCCAGATTCCTGCAACTGGAAAGTTGCCCCTAGTCTGAAGAGTGCCGCAGCACTGCATATCAACGGACAGTTGCCCCCAGTCTGAGTGGCACTGCACTGGAGATTCCGACGGACGCTGATGGACAAAGATGACTGAGATGATCAAATAGACAAAGTTGATCGGGGAAGTGTTATAGCTGAACTTCAGGATGAAGCTGCCTACGTATCCCAAACATGGGAATCAAGCCTCACGTAGTTCCGGCTTAGGTTCGCTCGAGTATTTTCACTCTCCTTTTGCGCTCTAACTTTTGCCAAGGCCGCCCTTTGCGGGTTTTCAGCCTTGCGAGCTCAATTTTTATATTTTCTAATTTTTTGTGCTCTAGCTTTTGCCTAGGTCGCCCTTTCGGGTTTTCGGCCTAGCGAGCCTCTCAAGGATAGTATTTCTTCAACTTGTCCATGTTGATCGGTTGAGAGAATTCTAAACCATCTAAGTCCATCAGAACCACAGCTCCACCTGACCAGATAGCTTTGATGATGTAGGGACCAGTCCAATTGGGTCTGAACTTGCCCCTCGGGTCGTGGATGGGTGCTCGGTTGTCTTTGAGTACCAAATCTCCTTCCTTTAGATTTCTAGACTTAACCTTCTTGTTAAAAGCCCGAGCAATCCTACGCTGATAACTTTGAACGTGGTACAGTGCTTTCAGCCTTCTTTCGTCAAAGAGCATAAGTTCCTCGAACCTGCTCTGCTGCCAATCTGCCTCAGCTATCTGACACTCGGCCAATACCCGTAAAGACGGAACTTCAATCTCAATAGGTAGAACAGCCTCCATTCCATAAACTAACGAATACGGAGTTGCTCCGGTAAAAGTTCTAATTGAAGTCCTATAGCCCCACAGAGCAAACGGCAACTTATCTGGCCAATCTCGATAGGTCTCCACCATTTTCCGCAGTATATGCTTGATGTTCTTGTTGGCGGCCTCAACTGCTCCATTGGTTTGCGGCCGGTACGTAGATGACTTGTGAAAAGCCACGTTATACTTTTCCAACAAGTTGATCACTTCTTTTTTAAAGTGGGATCCATTATCCGAAATGATCTCGTTTGGTACCCCGTAGCGACAAATGATGTTGTTTCTGATGAACTTGGCGACGTGTGACGCTTTCAACACCGCGTATGATTGGGCCTCGACCCACTTTGTGAAATAATCTATCGCTACCAGGATATACTCATGTCCATTCGACCCCTTCGGGGTAACAGCTCCGATCACATCAATCCCCCATACGGAAAATGGCCACGGGGACGTCATGTTGTAAAGCTTGGATGGTGGGATGTTCATACGGTTTGCGTGGATCTGGCATTTGTGGCATCGCCGAACAAAGTCGATACAATCCTCCTCCATGGTCGACCAGTAGTAACCCTGCCTGAGGATCTTTCTGGCCAACATTACTCCATTCATGTGCGCACCGCACTCCCCTCCATGAATAGCCTCCATTAGGCGCTTCGACTCTTCAGCTTCTACACAGAGCTTATGCATTCCCAAATGACCCCTTTTGTACAGTTTACCCCCGCAGATGATGAACTGAACAGCCATTCTCCTGATTGCCCTCTTATCCTTGGCATTTGCCCCTATTGGGTACGTCTCCTTTTCCAAGAAGTTCCAAATATCGTAATACCAGGGGTTGTCGTCTTGGGCCTCATCTATGGCGGAAATTGACTCGTATGCTGGCGCAAACTTCTGATCAATGATGACTGGACGCATCCGGACTCCGGTCGGGATGTCTATCATGGAAGATAGAGTTGCTAGTGAATCTGCGAACCTGTTGTTCTCTCTTACGAGGTGGGTGAAATTTAGCTTCTCGAACCGAGGAATTAACAAATCCAAGGTTTGGTGGTAAATTATCATCCTTTCCTCCTTGACCTTCCAGTCTCCTTTTGCCTGAGACACAACAAGATTCGAGTCCCCAATGACGTCCAATCGTCTTACCCCTAGTTCTAGGGCCGCTTCTAGACCAGCAATACATGCCTCATACTCTGCTTCATTGTTCGAGACCCTGAATTGGAGCTTGAACGCTAAAGGGATACGGGAATCGTCAGGCGCTATCAGCAACACCCCTATCCCATACCCATACTGGTTTGACGCCCCGTCAAAGTACATCGTCCAAGTTTCATCTTCGATGTGCAGAATAGCTTCATCTGGGAATAGGTACTCAACCGCCTCATCCCCCTCAACCGGATGGTCGGCAAGGAATTCCGCTACTGCTCTCCCTTTCACCGACTTGCGTGTTACATACTTCAAGTCAAATTCGGAAAGCAATAGCAACCAACGAGCCAGCCTACCCGTAAGTGCTGGTTTCTCGAAAAGATATTTGATGGGATCCAAACGCGAAACCAACATTACAGAGTGAGCTAACAGGTAGTGCCGCAGCTTCCTGGTAGCCCATACCAAGGCCAAGCAAGCCTTCTCGAGCGGAGTGTAGCGGGTCTTGTAATCCAGCATCTTTTTGCTCAGATAGTAGATGGCCCTTTCCACTTTGTCTTCTGACTCCTGTGCGAGCATGCAGCCCATGGTGGTCTCAGTTACCGAAAGATACAATATCAACGGTCTCCCCGGTTCTGGCGGTGACAACACAGGCGGGTTCTGTAGATACTCTTTGATCTGCTCAAAAGCTGCTTGACATCGGCCGTCCCATTGGAATTTCTTTCCTTTCTTCAGGAGACCAAAAAGTGGTTCACAAGTCAAGGTTAATTTAGAGATAAACCGTCTTATGAATTGCACTTTACCTAGAAAGCCTCGCACCTCCTTTTCAGTCCTCGGTGGTGGCATTTCTAAGATGGCCTTGATTTTGGAAGGGTCGACCTCGATGCCCCTTTGCGTAATCAGAAACCCTAGCATCTTCCCTGCTGTAACACCAAAAGTACACTTCTGGGGATTCAGCCGCAGCCGAAACTCTCTGATCCTCTGAAAGAATTTTTGTAAGGTGGCGTAGTGGCCCTCTCTTTCTTTGGACTTGACAATCATGTCATCCACATACACCTCGACCTCTTTATGGATCATATCATGCAATATTGTAGTTGCTGCCCGTTGATAGGTAGCTCCAGCGTTTTTCAACCCAAATGGCATCACTCTATAACAATATGTACCCCACGGGGTAGTGAACGCAGTCTTTTCCCGGTCTTCGGGAGCCATTACTATCTGATTATAACCTGAGAAGCCATCCATAAACGAAAGCAAGGCATGTCCTGCCGTGAAATCTACCAATTCATCAATGTGCGGCAAGGGAAAGTCGTCCTTCGGACTGGCCCTGTTCAAATCTCTGAAGTCTACACAGACCCGAATTCTGCCGTCTTTCTTCGGCACCGGAACAATGTTGGCCAGCCAAGTCGGGTACTCAGACACCAACAGGAAGCCTGCATCAATCTGCTTGGTGACCTCTTCCTTGATCTTAATGGCCCAATCAGGGCGGATCCTTCTGAGCTTCTGTTTGACAGGTCGGGCCTCGGGATCAAGAAGGATCCGGTGCTGTACAATCTCAGGATCGATTCCAGGCATGTCTTCGTAGGACCACGCGAAAACATCTTTGAAATCTTTTAACAAAGCGACTAAGCGCTCGCGTTCCTCAGAAGACAACGTGGACCCGATCTGGACCAGTCGCGGGTCCTTCTCAGTACCAACATTCACAGTAGTGATTTCATCCATTAAGGGTTTAACAAACCTTTCCTGCTCTTGATCAATTAACCGTTGCAAAACCGGAGGGATTTCTCCCTCGTCGTTTTCATCAAAATTTTGAAAATCCTGAAAGGCACAGAAAAATACTCCGAAACCACATCCACGTCGTTCTCATTAAATACTTCCGAGCCGTCGGATTCCTCTGTTACAACAGACTCAAAAGAAAATGAAAAAGACGACCTAGACAGGACTGTGGCATCCGGGTTATCACCCCCGGGAATACCGAACTCAGACTCAGTTGAGCTGGAATCTGATTCCGACGCACAAGATTCGGTAGAATCAGATTCCGGCTCACTACCTGACCCGGTGCTGCTTGATAAAAAGCCTTCTTCATATTGCCAGACGAGAGAAGGTGCGATGGACGCATCCAAAATAGCTGATGGTAGGCTCGCAGCCGCTTCATTCCCAATCACACATACCGAGGAGCTATCCCCCAAGCACCTCTGTTCGATCGGAGGATCTGAAAGCAGACATGCCAGCGCTGCCCCCATTTCGTTTTCATCGTCCTCAGACTGCACTTGCTTACTTTGCTCAGCCTCAGCCGATAGATCTGCCTGCCCTTCGGCGATGTCATCCTCAGGTAACTGTAAATCAAAGAAAATCTCAAATCCCGGTACGCGCTTCTTCTCTGCGTTGAGCCACGGCTCTGGGAAACCACAGAATGGAAAGTCCTCCCCCTCCCGGACGAAGCGTCCGTTTAGGGTCCCCCGAATGGGCTGGTGCATTAAGTCAAAGGGTTTCCCCATCTGTTTTGCTCTGGCCCTTCCGGCCATTTCCTTTCCTTTCCTTATCCAATCCTCTTTGGTGGGTAGGTAGCCCAAACCAAAGGTATGTGGGTTATGTGGCACTTCGACCGATGCTGCGGCACCTTTCCTGCCGCTCTTGCCTAATCCCATCCCAGGGATGTGCTGGAGTTTGTTCATGAGATAGACTGCTTGGGCACTGACATACACCCCTTCATTAGCTGCCATGATGTTCTGTACGACCCGAGCCTCGGCCAAGGTAAAGCCTGATATGAACACATCTTCCATACCATGCTCAATTTCTAGAACCGACGTAGATACCTCTGGTGGTGGATGAATTAATGAGTTTCCAAAAACAATGGCTACTCCCTTCCCATAGGGGTATTTCACCATTTGATGTAGGGTAGAGGAGACCGCCTTTACCTGATGCAGCCACGGCCGCCCCAAAAGCAGGTTGAACGTTGCAGGGACCTCCAAGACGTGGAAATCTATCTCGTGCTGTCCTGGCCCAACCTTTGTTTGAATCTTGACTGTCCACATCACTTCCCGGCTCGTGTTGTCATACGCCCGAATCACCTGGGTCGTTGGCACAAAATCCGCGACTTTCAAACCAATCGCATAAGCTGTCCTTGCCGGGCAGACGTTGATGGCGGACCCCGTGTCGACAAGTACCACAGGTATCCATTTATCTCTGCACTCGACAGAGATGTAGAGTGGCTTGTTATGGTTCGCACCCTCGAGTGGCAGTTCTTTGTCAGAAAAACTCAATGCTGGGGAACTTCCTCCCGAAAAGACTAAGCCCACCAGTTGTTCGGGCGTGGTGTCTATGGAAAGTTTGGCTTTGTCCATGGCTGAAAGGACAGCCTGCCTGTGTACTCGAGAAGCCATAAGCAGTCCCCAGATGGAGATGTCTGCTTGTATCTTTTTTAATTGTCTCAACACGGCCTCGTCTTCGAGTTGCTTCTCCTTTTGTTTCTCTGCTTCATTATCTTTTCCAGACGCCTCCGGTTGATCTAGGTGTGGAGGCTTGAAATACCGTCCACTCCTAGTCATGTGATCGACTTTGCCGATATACCAGGTATCATCTGGTTGGTTATATTTCCAATCCTCGTCCGTGTGGGCCAGACATAGATCGTCGTCTTCCCACCACATACCATCTGCAGCTGACAAGCATCTGTCTGGTTCTGGCACAACTGTCCCGATACTCGCAGTACCTTTTATCCCTATGCTCGCAGCATTCTCTATTTCCGTACTTGTGGCGGTTTCGACCCCCACGTGGCCTTTTGCTTTCCTGATCCTCTCAGAATCCTCGAATCTCTCTTGTTCTGGTTGTGTCAATGCAGTAGATTGCGCACTGATCCCTGTACTTAAAATGCTCCATTCCCGAGCGAAACTCTCGACACCGACGCTCTCCGGCGATGTACTCCGTTCTTCGACACTCCCGGCTGTTGTGGACATTCCCGCCCCTGCCGGGCCTTGTTCTGACTGGAACTCCCCTATTATATCTGGCTGATCGTCTAACCATCCCGTGGCCTCCACTGATTCTTCATTATCGTACCAGCTGATGGCTGAATATTCTAGATCTCGGTTATCACAACATTGGAACTTGGCAAGGTCTTCTTCCATGGCTGCCAAATCATTCGTTTCCTGTCTTGAACTGTTCCCTCGGATTACACACAGCTCTCCCCCGACTGGAAATCCGACATTTGGTCTATTCTGGCCCACTGGTGAAATGTAGTCACTCGGACTGTAAGTATTCCCAACATCATTCTCAGGCTCCACAGACTCCGGTTTGACAACCTCTTTCCTGTTCTCGGTGGTCACCACCACTGGTTTGGGCTGGGTTATAGAGACATCCATCATGCACAAATTGGTGCAATCAGGGAGGAAAACTTTCGGCTTAGGCAGGTAGGAGGGTGTGATATAGATACTAGGATCGTAGGATGCGACCCCATTGTGGATGAAATTGATTCTTTTGGGTGGTGGAACTTGGTTATGTGTGGGGAGAGGATTTGTAGTAACATTGGGTTTTTCAGGGGGTAAAATCACCCCATTATCAATGAGATCTTGAATCTCATGACGCAATCGAAAGCACAGGTCGGTGTCGTGACCGTGCTGCTGGTGGAACGCACAATTCTTGGCTGGATTGTGGGTGGCGGGCAGTCTTTCAAGTAAGGGCCGCGGCTCTAGGGGCTTCAGATGCCCTTTTCTGATCAAAACCCCCAAAGCTTTGGATAGGGACATATAAAGTGGAGCGAAGGTTCTGGTGTTTCTGGGAGGGTATTTGGCTGTTTGTGAGTTGCTTCCGGACGCACCGGAGAATGGTGTGGCTGCCGTATTTCTTGGGGAAGGGTTAGTGGTGACCATACTCACTTCGGAGGTCCTGGCAGTCGTAGCGCCGCTCGGGCCTGCATTAGCATTACGATTGAAATTTCTGCGGGGTTGCTCCCGGTCATTATCAATCCACCCTTGTCTTAGGGCGTCCTCGATCTGTACCCCCATTTCATGCAGATCAGCAAAGGTAGGGAAGGGGACTACGATCATCTTTTGCATTAACTTCGGCTGGAGATTGCGCACAATCATCCGAATCTGATCTTTGTCTGTGGGTCTTAAGGTCATCATTGAAGCCTTAGCCCGCCATCTGGTTACAAATTCTGAGAAGCTTTCCTTGGGTTCTTGCCTTGCTGTCTCGAGATCCCGGGTCGTGATCTCGATTTGTGTGTTATACGAGTACTGCAGGATGAAGGCCTCGGCCATCTCGTCCCAATTTCTCTTGACGTCATCCTCTAACTTGGCATACCATGCGGCCGCCACACCAGACAAGGTCCGGCCAAACAAAGACAGCTTTTGTAATCTGGTGAGGCCCGTTGGCCGTAAGACGTCTGAAAATAGTCGCAGGTGTACCATGGGATCCTCAGATCCGTCAAAACGATCAATTTGTGGCATCTTAAACCGATCCGGCAGCGTCACGGCCGTGTCGATGTATCCGTCTCCAATGTCCGGAATGGACTTCGCACCTTGAGATTTCTTGAACAGCTTTTCAAGCTTGTGCATTTTCAATGTCACAGGGTCCACCTCGGACTCGAAGGGAGAATCCGACAGATTGATGGGGGTGGGTGCCTTGGATTGTTGAGGTGGAATCGGGAGGGGAGCTGGCCCTGTTGGGATGTCTGTATCCTCTTGGGTGTTCCGGGCGATTGGTGTCTCCTCGGGTATTGGAACCCTTAATGGAGGAGGGATTTGCTGTGAAGGTGATGCCCCAGTTTGCTGTTGCAATCTCCCAATTAAATCCGCTTGCTCACTCATGACTGTAGCTTGTTGTCTGGCGAATTCTGCCTGTCGGATAGCATCCTGCTGCATCATCTTCATGCTTTCTTGAAGTTGGCGCACCATCTCCTCTAAGCTAGCCATACTATTCTGCTCTGGTTGAGTTACTGGTATGCGTTCCCTCTCTGTAGGTGAAACAGGATCCTGATCCCTACTGTACACAGGTGGGGTAGATGAAGCCCTCTGTACTGACTGTTGGAACAATGTCCTCTGCCTAGTTGTCTTCCGTTTAGTAACCGGGGGTAGAGAATGGTACACTGGTTGTCCTTCTATCAGATCCTCAGATCGATGGAGCCGGCGACCTCTGATCCAGAGTGCTTGGGGAATGTCTACTGGGTTAGACGCAATGATGCTAAACTACCTAGCAAAAAAAGATAAATAAAGCAATAAATGAACCAACAACTGGACAGCACAACGGCGTAAAATAAACAAATAATATACAGTTGGATATTCAAAACACATGGTCGATAAGCCGAACACACTGTTCCTCGATACTGATCACTGTTCTCAAAATCTCTGTTCCCAACACTGAACCCCGATACCCGCAGATAACTGATTCTCTAAATACTGATGCTGATACCCACAGGCCTGATGCCCAGACTTGTAAACTGGTATATGCATTCCTGTAAAGATACACTCTAAAAGCACATAGCAAGTAAGAGAGAGCCAAAACACCCCTATGTTGAGGTAGGGTTTCCCTGTCCTATTTTGTCAGGAACTAGGGTTTCACTACGCACACAGCAGTTCTCAAACAACCTAATATCGGGTAAGCAGCCTGTCCTAATTTGAATGGTCACTATGGATCTGAATATGCACTAGGTCGAATGGTCAAAAAGGGTGCCCCGGTAAACCGGGGTTTGTGTTCCCATGCTGTCAGAGCCCATAGCCGGTCAGCCTTATCGACATGTCTTGACAAGGCAAGCCTCCGGCAAACCGTTCAGGAATGGCAGATGGCAAACACTGTGTTCCTAGGCGCACCAATGCACATGCAATGCAAAGAAACACATAAGCGAAATCAAAACAGGATATCATGAGTTCGAGTCAAGCTCTCTAAAACTCCCCAGCAGAGTCGCCAGAAACTGTAACAAGCCCACGAGTGGGGGAGCTCGCTACAGTTCGGACTCTCGATTTTGTGTCACGGTTCTTAATCTGAACCAAAGAGTCCAAATCTGGCAAATCGTTTTGAGAAACAGATTTTTTTGAAAGAAGTGCCAAACATGGACTGCTTTGCCAGATACAGAGTCGCCACCTAAATGTTTTAAAATGGGAGAATTTAGGAAACCCTGACTCGGTGCCGAAGGCCACATGTCCATCATCACCGGAGTTGTCTCGTGGCAAGCATACTATTATGGCAACATTCACACGCATGCTGGATGCTAAAGCAAAAATACTTACATTGTACTCCGTGCCAAAACAGTAAACTAGTTAGCAAACATGCATGTCCTAGGTCATGTTAAAAGTGGCTAATGCATCACATGCAAAATGCGGTCTAGGCAGGCTCGGCTAGCCCTAAACATGGTATGTGAAAATGCACAATTATCACATATTCAGTTCAGAATTTGAAATACAAATGCGTTTAGCGTGATGTACCGAGCCTAATGTATGCAATACGAATGCATGGATGCACGCATGCATAGCATAAGGTATGCTAATTTCGAAAAATGCCCTAATCTACCATCATAAGCGGGTAAATAAAAGGGAAGAAAGAAATGGGGATTGGAAGACATACACCACCCACGCACACTTATTACAGATTTGCCCTCACTCGGGGGGCCCAAATAAATATTACAGTCCCAAAATAATAAACAAATAAAATTATTACAAGATTTCTAATTTAATTTAAAAGAAAAGATAGCAAAGGAAAGAAGAGGGTAGCCGCAGCTTCTGCCTCAGGATGCGCGAATGATGCATGCTCGAATCCGTCTCGCCCGGAAAACCCGTACTGTACTCCTGCCGCCTCTGTTTGTACTACCTTGTCTTTCTGAAAATTTCCAAAGTACTGGAGCAAGTTCCTTGCATCCTGCAGAACACCTCCGGCCGGACAGAATTCCCACCGGCACTTCCAAAATTCCCATCGGCACTTGTTGGATTCGTCGGCACTCCATGTATTGCCGGTCGGCACTAAATTCTGCCGGTCGGCAGAAACTTCCTGCAGAAGACAATTTGACAGCAAACAGAGAACAGGCAGTGCATGACATGGAGTTTTCAGGTACATGTGGGCATGGTTGTGCTTCTTATCATGTTTTGAACTCAAAGAAGCATGACCTTCGATCTTTGAGCCATCAATGGTGCATGATGACTCAAGGGATCGAATTTGCCACTTAATGTAAGGATGTATGCAACAATCACAATGAACTCCGAAACCTTATCATGGCGAAGTCAAAGGCCTCGGGGACCGAAAGTTAAGACGCGTTACATCACTTGTGGTATGAACGCCCCTCAACTCTCACACTTGGTTTGACACCCCAAACCAAGTAATGCAATGCATGTTATGCAAAACATGGCTCAAAATGCAACATGATATCAACGTGCAAGGTATGCCAAGAATCATGCAACTAGTATGGCAAGCATGCAATGTTAGACATACAAGACACAAATGTGATGTAAACACGGACACTTTGAGCAATAGAATTATCATGCTACAACAACATATGAAGCAACCATGCATCAATCATGAAGCAATCATGCAAAGATGGCTTAAAATGGCAAGGGGGCAGACCCTCACCCTCCTCAAAACAGTGGCCAAAAGTGTCCGATAGATAGACCAATATTCATGCCAACATGCAAGCCAAAAGTCCTATGGTTAAGGCACAAAAAGGGAAACATTTCACACTCATCAACATGACCACTCATGGCATGATTAAAACAAGTAAAAACAGAATTTTTACATGCAAAATGGGACCCCAAAACCTCCTAATATGACAGCTAAAGTACCTCCCATGAAACAAATGCACTAAAGGCCACTCCTAGGCATAAGAGGACACACCCTCAAGGCATGAAAGAGGTCATGCATGCACACATACAAACATGATTCTTGGGCTAAAATGTGGCCCTTGATGATGTTAAAATCATGAGGGTAATCACAAACATGCATGCTAGAAGCCAACATGCTCAAAGCTTTCAAGCCAAAATACAAAGCAACCCTAACAAACATGTCAAGCATGATCAAATGGATAACCAACAAACTTTAAGCATGGAAAAACAATACTAAAAGCTTCATGGAACTAAGCCAACATACACAAGAATCATGGCCTAATCATGAGGTGTATTTCTAAGCAAAATGGAGCAATACAAAGCAAGTATTATAAGCATACAAGGAGGCACAAATCCGGCCAAAAACAGAGGTTACATATGACCTAAAATACCTAAAAAAATTCTGAAATGAGGCCAAGGATCATCAAGCACACATGCTACCCTTTTGAGCCCAAAAAAGCATGGAAACAAACCATGAAGGGAGAGGGGTGTCCCTCTCCTATGAAAGACTTCAAACCATCTTTTTTGACACTAAAATACACTGATTTTCAGTGGTCAAAGGACCAAAACACTGAAGTGAACAAAACCTTATGAAAGAGGCACCAAAATGGATCAAACAAGGCTTAGAAGGGAGAGTTTGCATTCAAACCACAAAATGACCTTAATGAAAGTGCTAGAGCAGGAAAATACAAGCCCTTTTTATGTTATACACAAGAGCTAAAACAGCAAGCTAGATAGGTAAAAAACTATTGCAAGTTTGGGGAATATAAATCAAGATGCTCACCCTTGAAGAACCTTTGAAGAACAAATGGTCTAGCCTCCTTCTTTGGATCAAAACCAGTCCAAAAACTCAAGAAACAACCCCCCAAGTCCCTCAATCTCGGAGTAAGGTGTAATGGTGTGTGTAATGGTGCAAAAGTAAGGTAAAAATCACCTTTTGAGCTAAGAAACACACACAAAGGAGGAGAGAGGGGGAGGTATAGAGATAATATGTATCTATATCTCAAAGGTCTGGTTTTTTGGTTGCAAGAAGCTAACCTAGATCAAAGAGGAAGACCCCCCTCTTATAAGACTCCCTCTTGCAAAGCTTATTCAACAAGCTTGCTTAGAGGGAGATCCCTCCATACACGTGTATGGAGGGGGGAAGAGTTGGTGCCAGCTATCACAATTGGCACAAAATATCTCCATAAAGTGGATGAACAGTGGTCGGCTGCCCAAAAATGTCATTTCGACAAAAAACAGTGCCGACCGGCAACAAACTATGCCGACCGGCAATAAATTGTGCCGACCGGCAAACAAAGGTGTCGATGGAAGAAAAAGACCAGCCGGTGGTGTGTGGGGATGCCTCATAAGGCATTCCCTGCCTCTCAAAGGCAAGATGCAAGTGTTTGGTGCAAAACCAGACACTAAACGGTTAAGTTCGGAGATCCTGAGGCAGGGCACGCGAGCCGAGACCTCCGGGAACTCTAAACGAACACATACATGGATGATCACCGAGTGTTCAAACGGTGACGTCCAAGTCTTGAGGACGGTCAAAAATGGGGTGTCTACAGTATAGAACTTACCTCACTTAAGCTTATTGTGCATACTTGCTTTGCCATCTTTTCCAACTATTTTAAGGTTGTTTTTGAAGTGTAAAAAACTCTGTTTTTGTTGCATAAAAGTGATGGTTTAAGCCTTTGTGAGTTAGGGGGTTGTCCCCCCTTTTTGCTCCTTAGCTTGTAAAGCTTTTTGTGCTATTTTTCATCACATTCAAATCAAAATTTTTGGGCCTTTTAACCACTAAAATTTAGAGGTTTTTCAGTGACAAAAACCTTCTTTTGAAGTCCAAAATTAGAGGGGTTAGCCTCCCCTCCTTGTTGTCTTGCTTGTATGCCTAGTTGCCTTACATGTTAGCATGTTTTTATGGCCTAACTTAGCTTTGGTCCAACATGTTTTTGCTACTGTTTTGACTTGTTTTAGGCTGGTTAAGTCCTTTGAGGCTTGTTTTGCATAGTTGTAGGGTTAATTCCTTCATTAGCCTAGTGTTTTAATGCTTTGATCATCATTCTTTTGAGTTGAAAGCATGTTTTAGTGTTATTTTGCACTCCATTTTAGCACTGAAATCTCTACAATCTCCCTCTATTCTTCACTTTTTCATTTGCTTTGAAAGTGGTTTTAAACCACTTGTTTGCTTAAGTGTGAAATGGAGACATTCATGCTTAATGGCTTAATCCCTTCGGGGGTTCATTATCAACGGCATAAGGTCTCTTTCATGCCCAAGGCACTTGTGGTTTAAGCCCACTTTCCATTAGAGGACACTCACTTTTGGACTAATCAATTAAAGAATGGATTGGTAATCTAAAATGAGTAAACAAAATGAACAAGTAAAAGAGGCAAGATAAACATCTTTTGTGTTGCATTGCATGTGTTCGGATCGGACATTAATTCGAACACGAGGAAAATGGGACATTTCATACTCGAAGTGATGAAATGTGTCACTTTCCTTGGTCACCGTCACCCTTGACCATGATCATGCATGATAAGGTGGTGGTTGTTTTAGTCTTGTTTGTGCATTCATTAAGCTTGTACAAACTTGGTTCCTTAGCCATCATGCATGAAATGCTTGGTTGATGGTTTGAGGGCCAAGAGCTACACTTCTTTGAGCTTGTGTGATGATAAGAAGGGTAGCAGTACATACACGCCTTGAGAATACACTGCTTTGCCTCTGTTTGCTCTCTGTTGTAGCAAAAAAAGAAGTTCTAGACAAGGGTAGCCGATCGGCCACCAGCAGTAGCCGACCAGCCACCATTGGTAGTCGACCGGCCATCAATGAAGAAGGTTGCTCTGTACGTTCCTGAAGGGAGCAGAGGCATTCTGGGAGTTGACAGCATTGTTGGTGTTCAAATATATGCAAACAGAGGCGTTCAATGGCAAGGCAGTGGCATTTTTGGGTGGGAACTGACCGAGCATGCATGCATCCCTCGCCCCTCGAGGCCATTTACTTGCTTTGCTTAGTTAATTAGTTGTAGCTAATTCATATACAAGTGTTGTAACTATTTAGTTAATTAATTCGCTTTGTAATTAATTAGCTTAATTCAATTTGTAATATTTAATTAGCTTAGAATAAGTAAGTTAATTTGTTTCAATTATGTTGTAATAGTTAGCTTAATTAGCGTAGCTAGTTAGATTATTCATTCGAACCCTCCTTCGTGAGGACATAATATTGTAATAAGTGTGTGTGCGTGTGTGTATGTCTTCTAACCCCGCGTCTTTCTCCTTTTTATTTAATCACTTTTGATGGTTAGATTAGGGACATTTTCAATTAGCATATTGCATGCTTGCATACATTCATTTGTCTTGCATGAACCGAGGCTCGACGCATCATTCAAACTGCATTGCAAATTGAATATCTTCTCTGAATATGTGTTTATCGCATGTTGTTCAAATTGTTTCACATGCCATATTAGTAGCCGAGCCTATTAATTGCATTATTGCATGCATTGCATTAGACATCTCACATAGTTAGGATCATGCATCTTTTCAACGAGTTTTTGTTTTGGCTTAGAGTACTCGGTGAGTGTTTATGCATTAGCATACTTGCGTAAGTGTGATTACCATGATTCCATGTTTTGCATGCTTGCCATGAGGCTATGTGCTTACATGCTAAACTGCATGAATGCCCATAGATAAAGGCTTGTTGTTTGAATTGGAACGATTCAACGAATGTGCGTTTTAAGCCCACTTTGTTGTGGCAAAATCATGTTTTAAGCCCACTATGTTTGGTGGAAAAGCCACATCTTTAAGCCCACTTGAGGGTGGCAAATTCAAACCATTTTCGAAAACAAAAACGAGTTGAATTATTCCAAGTCTTGCGACTAGTCTATACTTGCTTGTGTGCGTCACATAGTAAGGTTAGATTAATAACTGGAATAAGAACCCATAATGTTTATGAAACATCATATCATGATTAGTAGAGGCCAATCTTTGATCGGGCGAGCGGGGTTGCTCATTTCAGGACCTTCCCCTCTTGTACCTAAGTTCCTAAGCCGAGGCAAATTTGGTGATGACGGACATGTGGCCTTTGGCACGAGTCAGGCTTTCCTAAATTTTCCCAAAATAAAATATTTAGGTGGCGACTCTGTATCTGGCAAAGCAGTCCAATTTTGACATTATTTGATTTAAAATCAATTTTCCAAAAAGGTTTGCCAGATTTGGACTCTTTGGTGTTTATCAGTTTCACATTACACTTGTGAGACTAGATTCAGAATCGCAGGAGTCCGAATTGTGAGGCCTTCTTTTCAAACCTTTCCAAAAGGCGAGGCGCAGAAAAAGGCGAGTCCACAAATTCTTGTATAATGTTTATGATATTTTGTCTGTTTGGCATAGGATCATGACCCATCTGCACCTGTTGCTACCCTCCTCTATAAAAGTCTTGTTAGAAAGGAGGAGGTCCAGGCCCTCTAGGCCTTAGGTCAATAACATTAGGTTCTTGATAATGTGCATGATATGGTGGTTGGTATAGTTGTGGTGATTGATATGGTGGTTGCTGGTGTAGTTATAGATATGGTGGTTGCTGATAAGGTGGCTGTCTTGGGTCTTATTGAAATGGGAGAGGTCTGAATCCCCTCATCTCTTAACAAGGTTGTTGATGTATAGGCTCTTGTACATACTGAGGTCTCACCATTTTTGGTGGTCTTACCCTTTGGTCCATTGGGTTATAGCTATCATCTCTAGGGCTTTGTTATGCATGCTATGCATTGCATTAGAGGCCTTTGTTGCCCCCCAGGTCCAGGTCTTGGTCCCAAGTCAGTATTATAAACATCAAACATTAAGTTTTAGGGTATCTTTTCATCCCATTAAACTTAAAGACAAGGTTTGAATTAATCCTCTCCTTATACTTCTCTTGGAGTGTAGGGGGCCTATAAAATGACACATGTTCAGGTGTAAGCAAAACCTTTGCAGGCTTAGATGTATAATTTTGTGGAGTTAAAGAAGGACCGAGATTTACCTTACTTCCCTGAACTTTATCTCTGAGTTGCCTTGACTGACTAAGCCTGATGTTATGCTTCCCAAATTCAGCAAGGACTTCCTCAATTGAAACTTGATTTCCATATGGAGGCAAGCTTGCAAGAACCTTACTCACATGCAGAACCAATGCTTTCCTAACATCCATTGGAGAGCCACTTGTCTGGCCTTCCATGTGGCCACGTCTTTAGCCATCATCTTGACCAGCCACTGAATGGCTGTCATCAACATTGTCTCTGATTTCCTCATCATAATCTTCTCTCTGAACAGTGCCATCAAAGGGCCTCTTTTCAGGATTCCTATTTAGTTATGGGAATTGTTCAATTTGTTTCTTCTTAACCATTACTCCAAGTTAGACAGTGTCCCACTAGGCGTGCCAAAATATATTAGCAAAAATCTAGTTCGGGTGCACAATCGATAGTCAACAAACAAACCAATTTTCACAAACTATAAGATCAAGCAATGTAGTTGTGTGTCTTAATGCCTTGACAGATTGAAGGACTTCTTTGGAGGTTTACTTCCTAAAGAAACAAAGCAGAATGTAACAAAAAATTGATTGATAATGATAAAACTTGTCACTTTAACCATCAAGATCAAATTACAAGTCAATAATCATTATAATCGATAGAGGTTTTCAAGTACTAATATGTTATTGCTATTGCTAATATTACTGCTAACTACAAGAATTGCTACTCCTAAAGCATATTGAACTACTCCTAGATTTCTCAAGTTGAGAGTTGGATTTTCTGTCCTTCCCTCTTTCGAATCTCCAGCCTTATACCATTGGCCCTACTGTTTATTTGCTGACATGTGTCTTACCACGGAGCAAGTTATTTCCACTTCTTGTACAACTGTCCATGATCTCCATAATCGCTTGTAACTGTCTCTTCTGCTGTAGCTCCACCTTTCTCTTTAGTCTATGCAAACACACCACGTGCCCTGCATCAGTTACATACCTAACTTCATGGCTCCACTCCTAGGCCACGTCTTGCCATACTTCTTTGCGCTATCAGACGAATTGACAGAAGAAAACAGCCTTTGCCACCTTGGTTACCTTAACTGCCTTTCCCCTGTCATTTGTTCTGCATTCTGGAACCTTTATCCCACTACAAAACTCATGGCCTTCACTCTTATCATCCACTGGATCAGCTCTCCATGCTTGTTATGCTTATCAACAGAGAAAGCAATTTTTAGTACCAACATTAATAAAAGAAAAGAGTAAGTGTTTGAGACGTTCTTATTCATTCGTTGCCCGATGGCACCACCCCACATGTGCAAGGTGATGCGTCCCACCAATGAAAATGTGCCATCTAAGTTAGGTGTCTGTGGATAAGTCAGCAACTAGTAGTTAAGTCAAACCCATTTTAAACAACTTTGTAATAACAGATGAACATTTAAGATGTTAAACACTTTAAATGTCACATGAGTAAGTGTTTAACACATTAACCATCTGTCTGTTACTGTTATGTTACCGTTTAGAATGAGTTTGAGTTTATTATTAGTTGCTGACTTACCATGATCTTAATTGACACATTTTCATTGGTGTGATGACCTGTCACATGTGACATGGTGCTTTGGGAGAAACGAATAATTCTCCCAAAAAAAAAAAAAAAAAAAAAAAAAGCATTGTGACTTATATAAGTTTGATTGCATATCCATTAATTTTTTTTTATAATATTTATAGTCAAATTTAAAATGTGTGTTATAATGAAGTATGGTAAAGATAAAATATACGTACAATAATAATTAAGATGATCATAGGCTACTAGAATTGATAATTCATTTTGAGAATCAAGACAGTGTGGATTGAGACTACCTATTAGAACTTATTTATATGTACATCACAAAAGTAACTCATTACGCTCATCATTTTGTATTTTGTTTATTATTTGTAGTTCCATTATTATTTAAAAATTTTAAAAGAGTATGGTGTCGTTTGGGATGTGAGTTGGGTTGCTTTTTTGGTTAAATTAGTCACAAAAAAGGTTAAAAAGTCAATAAAATAAAATGTCAGATCCAAACTATAATCATTTTATTTTTTCTCTCATAAAAGTCAAAAAAATCGGCCCCAACGTACTTTTTAATTGGAGCTAAAATAGTTTTAAAAAATACAAAAATCAACCCAACTTCCCAACGAAGCCAATAAAATCTAAATTTTTCTTTATCTATCGATCCTCTTATAATCCATTCTGAACTACAATGTCATAACTTGTTTCTGTCACTTCAAAACCTTCCCTCTGACCCATTGCATCTCCTTTCCAATCACACAACCTACGACCCCTTCCTCTAACAATAAATCCATCCTCTTATAATCCATTCTTAACTACAATGTCATAACTTGTTCCTGTCACTTCAAAACCTTCCTCTGACACATTGCATCTCCTCTCCAATCACACAACCTACGACCCCTTCCTCTTACAACAACTCTTGCACTAATTCACTCCCCCGTTACACACCCATTCCATGCCTCTTCTTTTTTGGCGCACACCCTATTCCTTTCCACCATTTTCAAAGAAAAAACATAAAGAAAAAAGTTCTATTTAGGGTTGCAAATGAGTCAAGTTGAGCCAAGCTTTGCTAAGCTCGAGCTCGGCTTATTTTCTTATCGAACTCATTTATTGAACTCAAACTCAGCTTGATAAGTAACTAGGGCTCAAACCAGGCCCGGCCTTGAGATTTCCGGAGCTCAAAGCCAATAATCAACTAATAAATTTTTTTGGCCCTTCAAATTTTTTTTTCATTGAATGAAAAAAAAAATGAAGATAAAGACAAAATTTGTGTCAAAATCACAAAAAATACTTAGTATTACATTACAACAATTAATAAGTGTCGCATGATCCTCGCTCTTCTTGCATTTTTAAAAGCAAGTAAATCAATCATACTTGCATAATCTAGTTTTTTTACAAAATTATTTTCAATGGATAACAATGCTAAATGTTTTAAATGGGCTTTTCAATTTTTTAATGGGTCAATTTATTTTAAGTTAGTTTGGATTTAAAATATACCTAATATATTACAATAAACTATAATAGGAGGACCCTTTTTTTGGGTCTATTTTCAATGGATAACAATGCTAACTTTTTTGAATGGCCTTTCAATTTTTTAATGGGTCAATTTATTTTAAGTTAGTTTGGGCTTTATTTAATTTTTTTTTAAACTTAAAATATACCTAATATGTTATACTAAATTATAATAAAAAAAGGCCCCTTTTTTGGGTCTATTTTGAGGGGCCCTAGGCCATGGCCTTGTTGGCCCATGCCCAGGGCCGACACTGGCTCAAACTTGGCTCGGTTCATTAATATTAATGAAACTTGAGATTAGCTTGGTTCGGCTTGATAAGATTTTTTAAATATTATTTAATATATAAATAAACTAAATTACATAAACTTAAATAAATTAAAATAACAAGTTAAATAAATAAAATAAAATAAAATAAATAGAATATTTTAAAATAGATAAGCAGAAATAAAATAAACTTACAATTGTTTAAATTAACTTACAATTAGTTATTAGAAGTAATCGGAAAATACAGAATTGTTTACTGGAAGTAACTGGAAAATACAGCTTCCACTTGCATCCTTAAAAATTGAATTTTAAAATAATCTTAAAATTTTACAGAAATTGAGAGAAACTGCGAAAGAAAATTGTGAACTCTTTCTCTGTAATGACCCAGAATTATTATTTTTTAAAATAGCCAGTGCATAATTTAATTGAGCAAATTTTTGAATTTGATTGCTGTGTAAATTTTGTGCGAAAACAGTTCGAATTTGTATTTTTTAAAAATAGTTCCCGATCTCAGAAAATTATGAAATTTTTATATGTTGTTCCCATATGAGTCTAGCATGTTGGATAAAAATTTCAGAATTTAATGACAAGTATTTATTTTATGAAAATTCACGGGCTGATTGGTGTTCAGTTTAATTTATAGCAGAATTTAAAATTGAGTTTTGGGTGTTCCGATCAGGATTTGAGATAAATTTGTTGGGTCTATTTTGGTATATAATTGGGCCATGTTTGGCTTATAGGTGGGAATTTAATCAAGACCCATGGCTTAGATTTAATTTAATTTGAGTTTGTTTAATGACTCATGTTTAACTGTTTGGTCCTTTTTAATTATGTGATTGGTAATAACCACCTTGGGAATTGTTATTATTTATTATATAGAATTATAATAAATATTTGATAGTTGATTTTATGGTGTGTACCATATGGTGAAAATTTATATATTTTTGTAGTGAATAAAATGAGTATATATTTTGTAGCGTACAAAAATGTTATATTTTGTGGTGAGAAAAATTATATCATTTTATAATTTATATTATAAAATTTGAAGATATTATTACAAAATATATTTTAGAGAAACCAATTTTTTTCTTTTGGAAAGCCAAACCCACATGGGGTTGTCCCTCCTTTTTGTAGTAGCCATCATTTCATCTCCCTTTCCTTTCCATTTCATTTCATTTTCTTTGGTTTGGTTGAGCAAAGAGCTCCCAACGCCTCTTTCTCTCTTTCTCACTCCCTCATTATTTATTTCTCAATTGTTGGCCCAACTGTTGAGCTTGAAATGGGAGTCTTTATAGTGAGATTTTGCCAAAGTGTTGTATATGATAGTCAGAGAGCTTGTCGTGATCTTCGTAATGGTGATCTCGGATCAATGATCGGGTGATGTTTGCATTTTTGGATTAGCTTTTTTTCATATTTGAGGTAGGGACTTTTTTCATATTTTTACATTAAAGCTATGTTAGGGTTATTTTGAGAAAATATATCATTATAAGAGGTATTACACACACACACACACACATATATATATATATATATATATATTCAGATTTTTGTTTGGTAATTTTTGGAAGAAAAATTATGTTGAAATGTTAAGAATGTTGGCATTTTGAGATTGATTTGAAAAAATCATTTTGTATTGATAATTTTGCAAAGAAATTCGAAAATAAAATTTAATAATTTTATGGATTGTCTCTACATCATATTATGATTAGATGATTTATTTTGAGAAAAATAAAGTTGAATTTTTTTATCTTTGATTTGGAATTTATTTTTGAGAAAAATAAATTAATGTTGAAGAATATGGAGTAAATACTTAAGTAGGAATTATAGAGTTGCTTTGGGATTAAAAACTCTAAAAGTGTTATATTCATGATATTTTATAAAATATGATATGTTGATGATTAAGTTGTGTTCATTTTTATAAAAATAAAAATGTGAAATGTGAACTTTCAAACTCATAACCTTGAAAATGTTATTATTGGGCATATTTCATAATTTTTGATGTAAATATCATGTTGGTTAAATAATTTTAGAAAAAATTGTGAAATTGTTATTGGTAGAGAATTTGGTAACAATATTACCTCTTTAAATAGCTTAGCATGAAAAATGGTTATGTTGAAATATAGTTATATATATATATATATATATATATATATATATATATATATGTTTTTGCAAGGTCTATATGGTTTTCGAAATCATCATTTGATTTGTTTTGAAAATTGATTGTTGATTCAAGAAGATGAGAGATTCTTTTTTAAAGTGGGTTTACTTTCTTATTCCTTTTAAAATAGAAATTGAGGGTTTTAAACTATGAGGATTGAAGAGAAATGTTTTTGATGACTTTCTTTCAATAAATAAAGATGAGTGATTTTGGTGAGAAAATCTAAAATTTTAGGGTTTTTAAGAAAGATGTTGACAATCCTTGAAGATGTTGTTATATTTATTTTTGTGCCAAAATAAATGATGTTTGAAAATTTGTTTATTTGTTTACATATAAATGATGGTTTTCATGGAATATGAAGATTGTTGAAGTTTTAGAAATTGTTGTTCAAAATGTTGATATAGTCTTGAAGTGACTAAATGGTTGAGATTACTCTAAGTGTGGGAATTTTATTGTCCCATGGATGAATTGGAATAAAAGTATTTATATTCATCTTGAGAAATTATTTTGAAATAAGAAATGAGAATTCTGATCACAATGGGTATATTGTGTGGAAGTATTGAAAGTGGAAGAAATATTGCATTGTATTATTAATCATTGCATTGGCATATCAATTCATTTGATAATGATGAGCTTTGAAATTTGATTTGAAAACTTTGCATTGAGAAAGGAATGTTGGGAAACAAGTTTTTATGAAATGATTTTGGGGTAAATACGGTGGTAAGTCTTGAAAGGTGGTGTAGATGATAGGCGTCGAGCCTTCCAGCTAATACTGGTAAAAATGACAGATTACAGGTGTCAAGCCTTTCAGTTAATATTGGTAAAAATGACAGATTACAGGTGTCGAGCCTTCTAGTTAATACTGGTAAAAATGAGAAATTGATAGTACTTGTATAGTCTATTTGCAGACACCAGACTAGGGATTACCTGAGTCGTATTTACCATGGTTTTAAAAACCGGACCGGACCGGCCGGTTCAACCGGTTGAACCGGTGACCGGATGGGGTTCCGGTCCGGTCGACCCTCTTAAACCGGCCATTTGAAAAAACCGGCCTATTTTTTGAAAACCGGTGAACCCACCGGTTAAACCGGCAAACCGGTCGACCCGGCCACGGGTTGATTGAACCGGTCCGGCCTCTTTTTTTTTTTTCCTGTTTTTTTATTTTCTTTCTTTCTTTCTTATTTTATATATATATATATATATATTATATATTATATATATAATAAAAATTTAATTGGAAACTCTCTTTTAAGGGTCTCCTCTTGTGAGGAATCCCATTGAGAGCTTGAAATTATTGTGAAAGCTTCTATCTATTTATAAGAAAAAAATTCTTCCAAAAAACTTAAGAAATCTATGTGGGATTCAATCAAATTCATTGGAGGGAAACTTAAAATTTGATATCCCTCCAAAAATTTTGCTCTTCTTTCAATCAAAGTGTTTGAATTAAAATCATATGGAAGAAATATTAAATATTTAAATTCTTCTTCCAAAATGAAAATTAATAATATTTTTATATTTTTATATTTTTTAATAAAAAAAGTATTAAGAGAAATATTTAAGATTATTAAAATTTTTAATTTATAATTTTATTACTTATATTTTTATTTAAATATAATTTTAATATATTTATGACGTCACGGTTCGATTCCGGTTCAACCCGACGGTTGAACCGGTGACCTGTCCACCCGATCATTTTTCCGGTTCATTCACCGGTCCGGTTTTTAAAACATTGGTATTTACCATCTTGGAAATTTTATTGAAATTATTGGATTAATGTGTTTTCAAATTGGCATTGTGCGTAAGATTTTCAAAAGATGAGAAAAATATTTTGAGCATGACGTGGCATATGCATTCACCTCATAAGACTGTATAAAATGGATTTGATGAATTGTTTAATTATTTGATTCAATTGATAATGAGATAATTGAATGAATTGAAAATGATGTCCTATTACTATTGAAACATGTTTATTTATTTAAGTTAACTTGTTATGGTTAATTAAGTAAATTGGATTTAGAAATTATGTAATAAAATCATATGGTTTTGACATGATATGATTTCATATATATGTATGAGTATTTTGGTACCTACATATCTTCTAATGTTTTAATATGAGATTGTTTGGTGAGCTAGTAGTTGTTCACCCCCTACCTGTACATGTGTACAGGGAATGCTTTTTAGATTTGAAGATCAAACAATGGTTTTTACCATTTCATAAGTGTAATGTAGTGATAGATTGTGCTACTTCATTTGTTGTTTGACTGAGTGCTATTTTTTGTAAAGAGTAGTGTCCTCTCTTTTATTGTAAGTCTCAGGACATTTCTTTTATTTGTATGTAAATGTCATTGTTGTATAACGAGAGGGAATATATATATTTAATTAATCATCATTTCATCCAAGGATGAAATGTTATTTGTAAATGGATTTAATTAATGAATAGTGGTAAGGTTGTCCGAGTAATAAAATAGAGGGCGTTACATTCTCCCTCTGAATTGGCCTTGATTAAGGAGCCTCTTTTATAGGCAAAGTGGATAACTGTTAAGCTTGTGAACTTGGAATTGTGAGGCCCATGACTAGAGCTGTGAGGCTTGTGACTTCAAAAGTTGGAAAATACTGTGAAACTTGTGACTTCTGAAAGGCCTAAATATAAGAGGTACATGGGTGCTGAGAGCATCTTTCTATGACAGAGAACTTTTTTACTTCTTTTTTTTTTTTTTTAACTTGCAGTGAGGGAACGTGACTGCACAGTTGACTGCTGGGGAATCAATATATATATCAGCAACTTTTCTCAAAGTAAGAGTAGTGTCCGAAGCTGACGTACATATATGGAATCCAATGACTTTTTTAGGCATATGGGTCCTGAGCATCTTGGAATTGTAAACCATATGGGTCATGACTGGTTGAGGCTTTAGAGGAGGCTAAATCACCCGAGGCTTCATCTTCAATTTGTGACTTTGCTTGGGCCATCAATAATTTGGCCATTTGGATTAATTCATCACTAGAGGTTGACTTGGGCTTTGCTTTGGACTTGGCCTTGGATGACTTGGATTTGGAAGGTTCAATGCTGGTTAATGGGCTTCCAAGCCTGACTGTAGTGAGAGGAAGTGGGCTTCCTTGTGTGACTGAAGCATTTGGGTTTTGCTAAGATTTGACCATTGCAGGAGTTGGGGCATGAATGTTAATTGGAAATTCTTGATAGACTTGTTCAATAATACGATGGGCTTTGAATGCATCCCACTATGTAACAAAATGTTGACGACTGACTATGTTATTGGATAAACTGTATTGTCATTTAAAAATCCAAGGGACTTTATATTTGGCCACGAAATGGAGTAACCAAGGAAACTAACTTTTATGCTAGCTGAGCTTGTAAATGGAAGAGAAATAATTGACTTGTTCTATTAACTCAGAAGGGATAATTTCAGGGATGGCACCATGCTATGACCACCATCTTAGGAACCAAGAAGGGAATTCTGATTTGAATTGGTGGTCAAATGAGAAAAATCAAGAATGACTATATGACTCATTTTGATGTAGGAGGATTTTGAACCAAGCATCAATGTAATCATAGTAAGTATATTGTATATCATGGTTGGGAAGGTCTTGTAGCAAAAAAGAGAGACCTCATTCTTCCATGGGAACAATATTATGAATGTACAAGGAATGATAAATGATTTTACTGGTCTAGACTCGATCATAGATAGGTTTAATGACGATTGACTTATGGTGGAAAAGAATATCCTTATAAAAGGTTATTGACTTATTGGGATGAGAAGGAATGAAATGTCATCCATTAGGGAAATAGGATTTGACTAATTAAAGGACATTGTGGATATTTTTGTGGGCTGGTTCTTTGTAAAAGAGAGTGAATGATTGTTTAAGAACATAATTTGCTCTTGGGGTAGACTTGTTAGGAGGCATTGGTGTAATTGACCGGCAGGAAAAAGGGTCTGAAGCCAGAGCCAAAGTGTAACTAGGTTTAGAAATATTACCACGAATTTGGTATTGGTTGACTAGATCAATTGAAGGTGCAACAATGGGTTGACTGGATGGCACAATGGCAAGAGGTTTTGTAGTAGGTTTGTGGCTTGACATCTATAAGAAAAATGACAGAAGTAGATTAGTATCCATTGAGGACATCTAATCTATCCATATGAAAGTTAACTAGATTAGTATAATGAGCAATGAAATTGCCATAACTTCCAATCTGATTGAATTGAATGTAGGGGTCTTGATGAAAGTAAGGGTCATTTTGTAGTGACTTTAAATAGGATATTTTAATCTTATAATATCGAATAGTTTTGCGGTATCTTGTGACTTGTAATCTATGTGTAGAACAATAAGGAGTAAGCATGATGCACTATCCTCCCTGTAAAAATTCTAGGGTAAGGAAATCAGGAATAAAATTTTGACTACCAGGAATATATTCAATATCAAAATCAAAAATACTTAAAATGGATTGCCATCGAACAAAAATATGTTTACTAGCAATATTTTGAACATCTTTTTCCAAAACATATTTAGCACTTTTGCAATCAACACGTAATAGGAATTTTTGATTTAAAATGTCATCTTGAAATTTACTAATACATAAAACAATACATAAAATTTCTTTTTTAATAGTATTATAATTTTTTTGTGCTTTGTTCCAAACACCAGAATCAAAATGAACAATTTGTTCAGATGATTGAGGAGTGATTTTCTGAAAGAGAATGCCATCATAACCAACATCAGAAGCATTAGTCCGAATAATTTTGAATGAATTTTCAGTAAAAATGCAAAGACATGGTTAGGTCTTGACATATTTTTTGACTTGTTGAACAATAGCAGTATGATTAGAAGACCAAGGAGAATGATTATCTTTCAACCTATCAAAAAGGAGTTGACAAGTTTTTCTAAGGTCTTTGTAAAATTCAACAATGTAGTTTAAGGAACCTAAAAATCGTTGTAACTGGGTTTTGTCTAAGATTTCATCAGGGAACTTAGAAACAAACTCAATAGATCGACTGATAGGAAGAATAGCACTTTGGTAGATATCAAAACCTAAGAATCTAACTTTAGATTGGAATAGCTTAATCTTAGGAGCAAAAATGACCAGACCATTATATTTGATAATATGGACAAAGGAATTAAGATGTTTCCAATGTTCATGTAGTGACTTAAAGAAAATAAGGATATCATCTATGTAGACAATAGAAAAATGACTAAAGGGATTAAAATTTTCATTCATAATGTTTTGGAATTCACCAGGAGCATTTTTTAATCCAAAAGGCATGACATTCCATTCGTAATGGCCAAAAGGTGTAGTAAAGACAGTTTTATAGCAATCATCGGGATGAATTTGCATTTGCTAAAATCCACTTTTAAGATCAAATTTACTAAAGATAACAGCTTGACTAAGTCTTTTAATGAAGTCTTTTTTATTAGGGATTGGATAGCGTATCCATTCTAAAACTTTATTTAATGGTTTATAATTAATGACTAATCGTGGAATACCATGTTCAAGTTCAACATTTTTATTAAAATAAAAACAGGGCAAGACCAAGGGGATTTGCTTTTACTAATGATATTATTGGCAAGTAAATCATTAATTTCTTTTTTACACATTTCGACCAATTCATTATTCATTTGAATTGGGCGAGATTTAGTAGGGATTTGTCGTTCGTTAAAATTTTTAATATAGGGTAAAGTGACCACATGTTTTTTTCTATGCCAGAAAACACTTGGTTAAGTAGAGCAAACTGTGGTTTCTAACTGTGTTTTAAATTTGTTAATTTTTTATATAAGAATTGGATTAGTTAATTGAGTTTCTATTTGTTTATACTTGACTTCTTCTTTGAGGAATTTAAGTTATTTGGTTAATCAGTTAATAGATTGAGAAATTGAACATTCTTTTAATTGATTTAATTATTTGGTCTCGGGAGGAGACAAAAATTTAAAAGTTACAGTGTAACCAAAAAACTTGCGTTGTTATTCATTATTAGTAGCAGTGAATGGATATAATAAAAAGATAAATGGAGTGCCTAAAATGACTTTATCTGTTAAGTTTAGAACTAAAACAAATTATGTTTTAAAACAAACATTATTTTGACAAATATGTACCTTTGGTAATTTATATTTAATATGCATTTGACTTCCATTAGCAGAACTTAATTGTTCAGTAGATTTATGATAGTATTTGGTAGGGATTAAACCTTCTTGGATACAGTTTAAATCAGCACTAGTATCAATTAATGCAATGACTTCTATTTCAAAATCATTAATAACCAATTTGACTTTCAAATGCCATTTTTGAATGTTAATTCGATTGATCATATTGAGGCGATTACTATCTTGATTATCATTGTCACTATTAGAGTGATTATCGAAGATGACACGGTTTGGATCCTGACTAGAACTAGATTCATCATTAGAACTAAATTTATTAGATTTGTGGAAATCATTAAGACTTTTATTGATCTTTAATATGGCAATTTCTTCCTCTAAAGATTTGTCTTTAGTTTTTAATTCTTGAATAGTTAATTTAATTTGGTTAATCTCGTTTTGTAAATCTTGTAAGGTTACTTCTTTATGTTTTTCCGTTTTAAATCATTCTAAAGTTTTATTTAAACTAATAATTGGTTTTTCAGGATGGAGTTTTTTATCTTTGTTTATGAGTAAGGATTTTAATTTATTAGTATATTGTCTTTTTAATTCAGGATTTTCTAATTTACTAATTAATTCGATTAATGAATCTTTTTCTTGTTGTAATTTACTAAGAACATTGATTTGTTTACAACAAGTATCATTATATCCTAATTCAATTTCATTGTCAGTATTATTAGTAGAAGAATAATAGGTAGAAGTTTCACTAGAGGGAATATCATCGCTAGATGAATGACTAGATTGAACAGGAGATTGATTTGGAGTAGCGGTTAATTTAAATATGTCAAGTATTTGACTCTGATGTTCGTCAATAATTTGTAGTTGATTACGCTTAGCTTTAAGTTTTTCTTTTACTTTACATTTATTAGAATAATGACCATTTTTACCACAATTGTAACAACTAACATCTTGAGTAGATTTTGACTTATTAGATCTTTTATGATATTTCTTGTTGGGTTTAGAATAAAACTTATCAGGTGATTTAGTAGGTGAATATTTCTTTTTAGTATAATATTTACGTGAAGATTTCTTCTTATTATTCTTGTGTCGTGAAGGAACAACAGGAGGTAAACCATATTGTTCACAAAAATTTCCAAATTAATATTTAGCTTTATGTTTGTCTTTAGCAGCTTTTTGACTAAGTTTTAAATTGATACACATTCTTAGTCCTTCTTTTTGAATTGTGCTAATTATATCACCATAAGTTAAATTATCATATTCGATTATACCAGTAGGTTGACTAAGGACATCTCGAATTTTATGGGCAAAAAGTGTCACGACCCCAAACAGCCCCTAGTAATTTGGTGCCGCGATGGCCAGTAATCTGAGATTACCGAAGGCCAACTTTCAAAATTCACACACAGACAGAGTATAGATATATATGGGGCTCACAAGTACGGAAGCAATAATTTAAAAACACAAGTAGTCCATAAGAGCAGTGCGTAAGTTACATGTAATGGCATACAACTTTACATAATATTACAACTTGGATACAAATACAATAAAGTACAAAATACATTTTACATCTTGATCAAAAGGCTTCTTCAGCCGACATGTGTAAATTACAAGCATTATAAGCCGAGAAGCATAATTTTCAAGACTGCCGACATGAATACAAGTTAGGCCGACATAACCAAAAACCCAAAACAAGCTTGCGAGTCACACCTAGGCGTCACCGCCTTCCTGCTCATCACCTACATATATATATAGAGAGGGTGAGCTTGGATACTTAGTGAATGGTATAAGAAATAAAGGGGTTTGCATGACTGGTATTCAAGATCTTTATCAAACAATACATAACATAGTTGGTACAAGTCAAGGGATGAACCAAGTCCATCTTCCAAATCTGTCAAGTTTCAAATGATGCTTACTAACATCATTATAATGCAAGTGATGACATCTCGGCAAACAAAACCCACGCGGTAAACCGTCAGTGGCAAACAAGACAAGACAAGGCAAGACAAGGGAGATATCTCAATTCAATGGTGTCGTTGCATTATAGTCCCCGGACACTAAGGACTTGTGCTACAAATGCTTAGAGTTCCCTAGCACGTACGGACTTCCAAACTTTGTGCTACAAGTGCTTATAGTCCCTTAGCACGTACGGACTTCCAAGAATGTCATCAAAACAATATAAATATATTTTCCAATTAGGAATAACCATTCATGCTTTACAATTACTTTCTAAAACGAAGCAAACGAGACTTTTATCAAAACATTATAACATAGCTTTATTAAAAATACCGCTCACTTAGTTCTTCAAACGTCGGGGTCGAGGCAAGTCCAAACCCTACAAACACATGGCAAAGTCTATTGAATGCACTTTCAAACAAGTTTCACATGCATGCAGATGATCTCGGCATTCCTCAAGACTAAGTCGAATCAAAACAAACACAGTTCTTTATTTCGGGAAAATCATGCTGGGCAACTGCCAGGTCTAGGCTGAGGTCCCACACCTCATTGCCGAGGTGTTGCCTCGATGGCCACATTCAACGGAATGAAGTCGGGAAAAATCTGGGTTTCCCTTTCTTGAAGAACATGAAGAACATGAACATAAGGGGGATGAATGCAAAGATCGTGATTTGCTATTACAAAATCTGAGATTTCATGCTATGAGTTCAAAAACATGGACCTGGGTACCCATGTTCAAGGATCTAGTGAGAACAAACACAAAAACATGAAACTTAATGCAAACTTTCAGATCAAACAAGACCTTTCTTTCAAGAACACATGAACACCATTTTCTCTTTCTAAAACCAACTTTAAATCGATGCATAACATGCAAAACGGGTTCGATCATGCAATGCAGCTAGATGATCAATAAGAATGACAAGAGTAGATCAAGAATCTAACCTCAATACGCGAATCTAATGGTTTGATCTCTAGGAATCAAGCTCGAAACCCACTCTCTCACTCTAAACTTCTTCTTCTTCTAGAGCTTCTCTCTCCTCACAAACAAAGACATATAGCAAAATGATACATTCTAAGTTTGCTGGCTGACTTAACCCTCTACAGAGGCACGTGGCAACGGCTGGTTGGTGCTACACAGAAAGGTGGTTGAGTGACAAGACAAAACTATGACAAAGTGTGTTCAACAAGCAAGACGGCATGGGCACTATGGCGAGTAACGATCTCGGCTAAGAACAAGACATCGGCAAGTATGGAATAATGATCTCGGCTAGGAAGGACAACACTTGACTAAGCTGTGCCACACCTTGGCCTAGATGTGCCACACCTCGATCTAGGTCATACCTCTCCGGGACAAGATCACTTTGGTGCAAAGGTAACATCTCGGCCTAGATAATTCACACCTCGGCCTTGGTGATGAACACCTCAGCCTAGATAATGACATCTCGGCCAGTATGTCAAGGCGAAGGTAGAGGTCAAACAAAGTGGTTCCAAGGGAGTTCTAGACTAAAGACGCCCTCGGCTAAACTTACACCAAACAGGGTACAAAACATGCTGTAACACTTAAACGAACAAGGACAAGACTCGAATTGCAAGTTTACAAGACAGAATCGCATGAATGCATATGAGTATGGTTAGGTTAGTGTGAGGGTTATTACAAAAAGACTAGGTAATCCATTAATAAATTTTTGTTTCCAAAATGACTTAGTGCAATCATCTCTAAGCATGACTCTAGAAGTAACCACATCTTTATACCATCTAAAATCAGTAAGAGTGGCACAGGTTAAATTACTAAGTTAATCATGGATACGAGAATGAATGTTAGTCGGCGTACCAATAAAATGTTTTACGATGGTACAGATTAAAATATTAATGCCATCAGGTTTACTAGATCCTATATCTTTATCAAAAATGGGAAAATCATTTTTATCTAATTGAACAGCATGTTGAATAGATTCGCGTTGGTCAGAAGTGAAATATTTATCCCACCAAGATTTGAGCATACCAGTAAATCCAGAAGTAATTAAAGTAATAATTTCAAGTTGAGTGTAATCAGGATAATTTGTAAGGTAACTATTTGCAACCATGGATAAATGATTTAATTTTTGGAGAATTTGATGTTCACTAAGACCATTGATATTCCATTCATATAATTTTTTAGCAGAAACAAAAAATTGATTATTAATATTGGTTTCTTCAAATTGAAGATCTGGGGGTGTAGTTTTAGGATACTTATTCTTTGTAAGAGTAATGGGATTAACTTTAGGTTGTGTGATTCTATTAAGATTGGTGGTCTGGAATTGTTGGGTTAAGTGACTAATTTCACCATTTGACGTGTCTAAATCACTACTAGGTTGAACAGGTGGTTATTGTGTTAATTCAGTAATTCCTTTGTCTGTAGAAGAGATAGACATTTTATTAAATAATTTTTCAATGGCTGCAACAATAGTATTATCTTGAGTAACTAGGCTTAACCTTTTCCGAGTACTAGGAAGATTAATAAGAGGTTTGTCTAAAGGTTTACTTGTAGAAGTATGACTCGTTGAATATTCTTCAAAAGAAGTTTCAATTTTATCTAATTGTTTCCCAATAGTTTTTAAACATTGATTAGTATAATTATTTTGTTCAATAACCTTTTTAACTTCAGAATCGTCACTAGGAAGCTTAAAAGGAGAAGCATGAACCATGGTACCTTTATGTTCAATAAGTATGGTTTCTAAAGGAGGGTGACTAGATGAAACAGAAGTATTAGAAGAAGTTTTCCATTTAGTTTTCATAATAGTATTTACTCTTTGATAATTATTTTCTAAATAATCAAATAGTCATAAATTTATACCATTTCCTGGTAATTGTTTATTGTTGTTTTCCATCATAATTATGTTTATAGGTGTGTCTTTTTGACTTATTTTCTTTAGATTTAAACTTAGCATGAAGTTTATTAAGATCAGGAGTAAATGATTTACTAAGAGTTAATAGTTGTGGGTTAATAGGAAGAACAACTTCAAAATCAGTTTGAGTAGGTGAATCCTGTGATGTAGTATCTTCGTCATGAAGATGTGTTTGGGTTGAATAAACTGGTTTATTAATTTGAGAGGTAGATGAATTATCTATTCCTTTTAATTTACTATGTGTAGTGTGCAAGTTTTGTGAGAAAGGTTCACAAAGGTGAAGTTTCCTGTCTTTTCGAGCAAATAGACGGGTGGTAAAGATTTCATCATCATCAGTATCAGTAAGGATACTAGAAGTACTATGGCAAGAAGATTGACTATAAGGTCGATTAAATTTAATATGCACAGAACCATCGGTGAATTGTTGAATGTGTTAAATATCCTGACTAGTGGAAGGTCATTGATTTTGGGAATAATTTTCATTAACTGTAACCCAATCATCAAGAAGAGTAATATCTTTCTAACAAATCATTTTTGGGACTGAAATATTAGTTTCAGTAATACTACCTTGGATGAGTAATGTTTTATCCTTTGGACTTTTGGTTAAAGCTTGAACATTTAAATTAGTTTTAATACATTTGTATAAATTCGATAAATTAAAGCAATGTTATGAACATTTTCTAACACATTAGTAAATGCACCAGATAATTGAATATTTAACGTTAAAACTTTTAATATATGAGGATCTCTAAGACTTAAAGTAAAATTAGGGAAACAAAAAAATGAACAGGTCTTTTATGAAGGCCTGATTCCATCATACCCATTAAACTATCATAATAATTAATAAAGTGAGCATCACGTAAACATAAAAGGACAGAAGTGTTTCGTCCTTGTAGGATTAATGGTTTGATTCCAACTGAAATTAATCCTAAATGAATAAAATTATGATCATCTTTGAGATATTTTCTAATTGACTCTTTGGATAATAATTGGCAAGTTTCACGTATCTTAGTTAAAGCATAAAGTTGTTCAACAGTTTTGACTTGTAAATCTACGTTAAAGGTGGATTGTAAAAAACTAGTTTTGTAGATTTCTTTAGTTTTGACTTTAGAAATATTCCAACTTAAATCAATTTTAACATCTTGAAATTCATGTTCTTCTTCATTAATCAGTACATCTGTACTAGGTATAGGAGTCAAAGTTGTAGATTTAGAGCTAATTAAAGAGTTACCTCAGAATAAACGACTCATTGTGATTCTGTAAAATTAATTCAATTTTCTTAAATTCAATGATAACTTATCATGTTTTCGCATACTATGTTTTCGTTCATACCCTCTCCAGGAAACCCTGTGCCTATCAATTGCCTAACCAAAGGACTTACACTAGACGTGGGACGAAATGTGAGTGGCTACTGGCAGAGTAAAAGACAAAGATAACGTAGCAAAAAATAAAAAGACTGGAATTAAAGTCAGAACTCAACAAGAGAAGAATTAAACTGAAATAACTAAAAAATAACTCAACATATCAACAACTTGGCTTTGATACCAAAGAGTACTATATTTTTAATATATAAATAATATATTTATATATTAAATATATATTTATTATACAATTTAAATAGAGACAAATAAGCCAAACTTGACGAGTCGAGTTTATTCGAGGATGAGCTCAACTTGTTTATTAAACAGACTAATATTTGAACTTGAGTTCAACTCATTTACTAAATGAGTTGAGCCTTTAACGAGTCAAGTCGAGTTTATTCGTGAATAATTCAGTTCACTTGCAATCGTAATTCTATTAGGTGAGAGCAAGGGGAAGTAGGAGCCTGGGCAGGGTTTACTATGGTGATGAACAGCTTTGGATGAACGGCTTTGAATTTTAAATTTATGAAGAAAAAATGTTTATTTATATTTTAAATTTTTGTATCTTTAAATTTCAAGATGCGGACTCTTATGCTGTGTTTGGTTGAAGGATTTGAGGAGGGATTAGGAAGGAAAATGAAAAAAGTAAGTAAAATGTGAATAAAATATACTTATATTTTACCTAATTTCACACACTTTTTTCTTTTCCCTTTCCAAATTCCTCTCCAAATCTCCCAACCAAACACAACATTAAGGTGTCACGGTTGCTCCACAACTTTACCTGACCAAACTTTTCTTCATTTTTTTTTTTGTTGGTTTTGATTTTGTTTTATTTATTTAAATTTATTCCGTGCACACGTCGATGGGAAGGTGGGTGCACTTATATTTTAATTTTTAATTTTTTTTTTGTAATTTTATTCTTAATGATAACCGCGTTGGAAGGTAAAATTGTAATAAAAAAAATAATTTTTAATAAGCGAATTTAAGAATATTATGTGTGCAAATTGCGACTCCCCTCATAACAACAATTGAGTACATCCATGAAAGCAAAATATCAAAGGACTTGTAGAATATATTGGTTGCCATGACATTTCTATGGACGTTAGCTAGGGTAAAGATTTTATTCTTAAACGAACTATCTTATTGATTACTAATTGGCCAGTGCAATAGACCAATTCTAGCATTAGCCAATCAATGCTAGGCATGTTAGTTAATTTCAAGTTAGCCGTAGCATTATTCCATTGTTGTTAATTGGAATCAACAAAAAGAAAAAATAAAAAGGAGGAAATATTGACTTTTAAAGACATGGATAGTGGGAAAAAAAAACTAAGTGTGTACTCAATTTTGTAAATCAAAAGCATAATATTTAAAAATACTTTTCAAATAAGAGACTCATAAGTTGTTTAGACAATACTATTTATAAGACTAAGTTTGAAACTCAATTGACTGATATCGTCATAGGCTCAACTAAAAGAATCTTTCAATAAAACAACATTCATACATAAATTTGATATAATATCTGTCATAGGCTCAACTAAAAGAATCTTTCAATAAAACAACATTCATACATAAATTTGATATAATATCTTACTTAGGAACATTTAGAAGAAGGTAAAATAAAATAAATCATTTTTTTCAATACAACAACATTCATACATAAATTTGATATAATATCTTACCTAGGAACATTTGGAAGAAAGTAAAATAAAATAATCATTTTTTTTTATTTGACTACAAACAACTCGTGGGTTGAACTATGCCAGAAGCGATTCCTCCGGCATTAGCACACGATGTTTTAGTTGATTGATTCTTGTAAGTGAGCTTTGCATCCTCTAATCTTATCCCACTATACGGATACGTTTGTTGCAGAGAAATTGTGCTACAACTTCTGTTGCGGATGTTCCTTGAATATTTCTGTATGTAATATTGCTAACTTTTACACCCAAAATTTGCTTTCCAAAAAAATTAAAAAAAAATTAAAAATTGATAATGAAAAGAAAGAGTAAGATTTTATAGTCAGTTTGAGAAGCCATGAGAGAAGAAAAGTGAACACAGATAAAAGAAAAGTGTAAGTTGTTACTAGCTAATGCAAGTAAAATTTAAATTTTTTTAAAATTTATTCTAAATGATATATTTTTATCAAAATACACAAGGAAAAGAAAAAACACAATTACACCAACTGTAACATTTGTGTCCGTCCGAACAGAGCAAGCTACGCCTCACTCCCCGCCTCCCCTTCGCCAACCAACTAACTAACTAACCACCCAACTCGTCATGTCCTCTTTTTTTCTCTCTCTCCCGATCTCCAATTTTCACTCTTTCTCTCTCTCTCTCCTTGGTGGTGGTTATGTTTTTTGTCTCAATCCTCGAAGCTCTGCCACTCTCTCTTCCCCCAAACAATGGGTGAACGCCTTGAAGAAGACGACCGAGAGGCACTGGCGGCGTTGCCCTCCGCCCCGCCCCGCCGCAAAGCCCATTCCCACAGCCACCAATTGCGCAGCAACACCGGCGGCCATTACAAGCGCCACCACCAAATGCGTAAGCACAGCCTCGACGACGACCGCATCCCCCAAAACATCGACCACTTTTACGACTCCTCCGACGAGGAATTCTACCCCTACCCCTACTCCAACTCCATCTCCACCACCGCCGTCACCCCCACCGATGCCCCCTCAGACTCCCTCGACGAGTCTTATCTCAGCCAGAGGCTCGATCTCAACCTCTCCGTTGAATGCTCCGACGAAGTCCGAAAACCGCTTCCGGAATTCGTCGGCAGCGGTGGCGGCACCGGGATCTTCAAGATCCCGTTGCGCGCCGCTGTGCATCCTGGCCGCCCAACCTGCCTCGAGCTGAGGCCACACCCGCTCAGAGAGACTCAGGTTGGGAAATTCTTGAGAACTATTACTTGTACGGACAGTCAGCTTTGGGCTGGGCAAGAGTCTGGAATTAGGGTTTGGAATTTGACGGATGCGTATGAGTTGGGAATTGGAATGGGCGGTAGGGCTCGAAGAGGGGACGAGGATGCTGCACCGTTCTACGAATCTGTCAATACTTCGCCCACCATGTGTTTGTTGGTGGACAATGGAAATAAATTGGTATGGTCTGGGCATAAGGATGGTAAGGTTAGGTCTTGGAAGATGGACCAGCCTTTGGATGATACTCCTTTCAGGGAAGGTCTCTCTTGGCAAGCTCACCGCGGTCCCATTCTTTCCATGGTGATAACTTCTCTTGGTAAATCCCCTTCCCATTATACTAATTGTTAGATATTTTCAAAAAAAAAATGTGTTTTGTAGTATATGTGTGCGTATAGGAGCCCCGTGAATGTGTGATTGAGTCCCTCGTTTTCTCCTTGTGTCCATTGAGCACATTGGTCTTCCTCGACAATGATTTATTTTAATTTATCATACATTTGTTCACATTAGTCATTTGTGAAGAGCACATTGGACCTCCTTGATTGATGGATATCTTACCAAGGGTAGCATATATCTATATTATGATGGTAGAAGGTTTATATAAAAGAAGGAAACTAGGGTTTTTAAGGATTTGCTTTTTTGTTTAGAATTCAGATCCTGACATGTATTGGACAATAACTTGAAAGTCGGAATATTTTATAAACATAATGCTGTTATTGCTTACTAATTCATTGAAAATGTTTGACATGAGTGCATGGTTCTGTTTATCTCAAGTTATTTCCACCATCTGTATTACAGTTTATATGCATTTTATTGGGCTAAATTATATAGTTAACCCCATCCCTGCAAGAATCTTGAAACAGTTCATGCTAACAGCTTAGTGACATGATCTTTCTATGACATTATTTGGGTCCTACTTTATTGTCCAATCTCCCAATTTGGCATGTTTTATTTCTCAAATTTTAGATGAGTGTGAACATTTATCAATACATGATAAATACCTTTCAGAAACTGTTACATATGATGTAGTTGTTTTGAACTTTTTATTTCTTGGATCCAGGTGACCTATGGTCAGGTTCTGAAGGAGGAATTATAAAGATTTGGCCATGGGAATCCATTGAAAAATCTCTGTGTCTGTCATCAGAGGAAAGACGCATGGCTGCTTTATTAGTGGAGAGATCAGCCGTTGACCTGAGAAGCCAAGTTACGGTTAATGGTGTATGTAGTATATCTTCTTCAGATGTGAAGTGCTTTCTATCTGATAATGTTAGATCTAAAGTATGGGCTGCTGGGTCTTTATCCTTCTCATTGTGGTAGGTTTGCACGTTATACATTGTTGCCCTAAGGCTAATTTATAGCTGGACTTTACATTGATGATCCAAGAAGTTGGCCGTCTTCTTGTTTGGAAATTTCTGACTCCACAACTTTTTAGGCTGCATTCACAGCTCTCCCTCTCACATGGGTGTCCCCACATTGAGAGAGAAGGGTTTGTGGATGCAAACATTAAAATAATGAATTAGCAACTAATTTTAAAATTTTATTTATTGTTTTTTTGCCTTTTTTCAATTTCATTGGGCATTGGCAAGGAGAAGGTTACCTTTCTTTATTTGTATTTTCCCCCTTGTCTTTTTCATTTTTGGTAGTTATTTATAGCTTAAAATTTTAGGGAAAAAGCATATCTTTCTTGATGCCTTTCTAATTGTGTAGGAAAGTATATATTTCATTTTTCAATCTCGATTGTCCTGATGGTGAACTATACAGGGATGCTCGTACAAGGGAACTTTTAAAAGTATACAATGTAGATGGTCAAATTGAGAATCGAGTTGACATGTCAGCTGTTCAAGATCAAGCAGTTGAAGATGAGATGAACGTAAAGTTCGTTTCCAAATCTAAAAAGGAGAAATCTCAAGGAAATAGTTTTCTGCAACGTTCACGTAATGCTATAATGGGAGCTGCAGATGCTGTTCGTCGGGTTGCCACTAAGGGTGCAGGTGCATTTGTGGAAGATACTAAAAGAACAGAAGCACTGCTACTAACTCTTGATGGAATGATATGGACTGGCTGTTCAAATGGCTTACTTGTGCAGTGGGATGGAAATGGGAATCGCTTACAAGATTTCCATTACCATCCTTATGCTGTTCAATGCTTTTGCACTTCGGGGTCACGAATATGGGTTGGCTATCTAAGTGGTATGGTCCAGTTGCTCAATCTGGAGGGAAATCTTATTGCAGGTTGGATTGCTCACAGTAGTCCTGTGATAAAATTAGTAGTTGGGAGAGGTAATGTTTTTAGCTTGGCTACTCATGGTGGTATACGTGGATGGAGCATCTCATCTCCTGGACCACTAGACAACATATTGCGGTCAGAGTTGGCTGCAAAAGAACTAATATACACGAGACAAGAAAATGTTAGAATGTTAGTTGGCACATGGAATGTTAGTCAAGGGCGGGCCTCTCATGAGGCACTTATGTCATGGGTGGGTACTGCAGTATCTGATGTTGGCATCGTTGTAGTTGGGTTGCAAGAAGTGGAAATGGGCGCAGGTTTTTTGGCGATGTCTGCGGCAAAAGAAACTGTAAGACCCTGACCCTCCCGAACTTTTTTGCATGTTTCTTGGCAACTCATGTGGAAGAACTTTATTTGAAATGCCTTTTAACGTAAGAGCAAAAGTAAAATTTCAATCAGGTTTTTGTGCCTGAAGTTAGTGGACATTTCAAAGTAGATCTACATTGTTGTTGACTATACTTTCATTGGAACTCTTGAGAACTAGCACAGTAACCTTTTTGTTTTGGTCTTACAAGTTATAACCTTATGCCTAGTTGGCACATCTTCCCTGCTATTGGAGTCAAATTATGCAGTCAAACTACTCTAGTGTTGAGTTACTAGTCTATACCATCTTCACTTAATTGGCCTACTTCCACAGCATAAGAGGAGCTTCTGAACTAGAATTAAGTGGTCTATCAACATAACCCAAAAGTTTAAGCCCAAGTCGCCAGTAGTTGTCCACTTGGTTCATTATATACCAAAATAACATTTACT